>NW_024879692.1:0-97185 GCF_900700415.2 Clupea harengus | reverse complement strand
ACATTGGACAACAAGATACATATTACCCGCACAATCATCATTGCATATCTGTATATGACAAAAATAACAAAGAAAATAAGAAATTATTAATTTAATTGAATAGTTTTTTAATAGTTTCTATAGTGTATGTAAGATACAGCATACAGTATAATTGTTATAGATTGCTACTGACGATTCCCCCTAAAAATGATGAAAAACCATGACCGAGACAGGTTTGCCATTTTGAGGGGATATATAACATAAAGGTATCCTGAGCAGTCCCAAAAAGTTATGCTTGATCACTGTCGCATTAATCTAGCTTTTCTAACACAGCACAGGTACACTCAATTAAAGCCATTAGCGAATGAATAAAATACACCTTTTTCAACCAAAAAAGAAGATACATAACAGCGACTTCACGCAGAGGCTCTGGCCTAGGGGCCCCCTGAGGCTCATGGGCCCCTGGCCTGGCCCGGTAGGCCCGTTCGTTAATCCATCCCTGAGTGTAGACCGACTACGCCACCCAGTTTATAGAGATGGGCCTCTAGTTTAAAGTTCTAGTGTTTAGGTTCTTCGTTTGGTGAGAGCAGCACTAGATTCATCCAGACTTCGTTTCTGATACAAAAATATACAATTTATTACAAGCACTAAAATATAAATACAACACAAGTCCATATGAATCAGGCCGTAGGCCACTGCCGAAGGAACCACAGTCTACAATGTCCAAGAGTCCACCGTATCCAAAGTCCGCAAGCAAAGTCCGTCAGCATCCACCACCGCACCACAGCTGCTCACGTTGGTCTGTCAATCACGCACACTCGCACGCACACAGAGAGAGAGAAATCGCCAGTATCTCCACAAGTAGCAATACACACTCACAGCAAACAGAAAATAAATAGCCAACACGAAAAGGTAATAATATCAACCAAAAGTAAATCCACCCAAAGAAAATAGCTACTTGTGATAGTCCGTGAAACTCTACTCTGTATGGTGCTAATACGCAATTCTTCAGTTTATTAGCGGACAAGGCACACTCACCATTGAACCGAGAGCAGACGAATCTCGCCCTCACTCAATATTTAATCAGGCTTCTCTCAGTCAAACGGACGACTCCGGTCAGCTCTTTCCTGGCAACCCACGAACGCAGACGACGGGGATCTCACCGGCCTCCACTCCAAAGCAGTAGGGAAACAATCAACTTCGGATCTTGTTTAACAGACTTCCGGTAATCCAGCAACGCCAACAACTACAAAAAGCTCTGTCCCAGACTTGGTTCCCGTCCTCTCTAGTAATCCTGCTTTTCGTCCAGCCTTCACAGACTATCCAGTGTTCATGTTAAAAAAGGGGCTCAATCAGACATAATTATCCGCACCTGTACCATGCAATCAGATGTTTGCGAGGCGCACCAGTCAAGGGGCGTTGCCCAGCAGAGTTCTGAAAGTGAACGGTCCTAATTAAAAGAAACGGCAACTGCAGAACACAATAAGCAACATCATAACAAACATACAGTCACTCAACACCCACATAATACTCACATATGACACTAATCTGTTATGATATTTGTTGTAGTTGAGAATAGGAGAGGACTGGCAACAAAAAGCAGTCTGGGAATTTGCTGTGAAGTGGCCTCAATTTGATATGCCAAATTTGAAGCCAGTAAAGAACAGAGGACCACCGCCCAGTACACAGTTCCGATGGATAAAATGCCATATGTAGCAGGTTGTGTAAAAAGATAAAAACATGTTTGCGACCACTAGCGCACCCAACAGACATGGTTTGCACACACACGCACGCACACACAAAACACTCATTCCACTGATTACAATTGGATCCTCCCTCAGTGAAACTGCTAATTGCCCAGACTGGCAGGGGGACTTCTTAAATTGTCTGGGCCAGACCACTTGGATAAGGTGGCTTTTAACAAACCTTTGAGACATTATTTATGTATTTCATAGTTATTTCGTTGATTGATGATAGTGGGGAAATACTATGTTTGTGTCTCAGGGTCTGGTTTGTCATTGTTGTATTGTTTGGTTTTTGTCTACCCCGGTGCGTGGAAATGGTGCTGGCCGCCATGTATATATGTTCAGTGTTCTGTCTAGTTCGGTGAGTCTTGTCATGTCAGGTATGTGTTTTGCTGTGGACCTATTTTGACTGCTGAGTTTTGACCTCTATCCCATTTAGAGGCTAAGCAGGTATTTTTAATTGAGCTTTGTACTGCTGAATATTGTCCTCTACCCCATTTAGAGGCTGAGCAGGTGATATGCCTGGAGACTGTTGCTGTTTGTCCTCTTATAATTGAGATGCTTAGCAGTTCTCCAGGATATTTAAAAAATATTAAAACTTTATATTTTGAACCCTCACTCTGTCTCTGAGCTTTTTGGGCCAAACCCACATTTTTGACGGCAACCGAGGCTCGGTCCGTCACAATGGTACATAGTAAATTGATGCTATAATACCAACAATGTGCACAAAACCTGTTACAGCAATCCAGTACATTTTCAAATACATTTTTATTCAGTTTCCTTTTTACACAAGTCTTGCACATAGACAAAGCATATTCACATGTCCAGTGTTACCATGTACAATATAAAAAATTGTATGCTGGAAAAGGTCATTACAGACAACAACATAAATGCAAGGCCTTGGGCTTCAAACTCACTCTGGCCATGTCTGTAGCAGACATCCCCACTCTTCAACACAAACCAGGCCTTTGGCTACATTCTACAGTTCATCATACAGTATACTTTAACACTACAACACTAACACCACACATATTTACTGATTCCTGAACGCTCATGATCTCAAAGTTGTCCTGATTGTTTTACAGTAATCAAAACAACATCAGAAGGATATCCAGTGAACACACAAAGGCTCATGACAAAGAAGAAGGACAATCTTTTTGATTAGTTGCTCAGATTGTGCTGAACTTGATTAAACTCTCTTGTATAGATCATGGTTAGAACATTACTAGAATTTGATACAAAAAGTAATCAGATCTAAAAAGACAATTCAAGAAAAAGCAAATTAATTAGTCCTTGATTTACAATGTGCACATCATTTGTATATAATAATAATAATAATAATGATTATAATAATAACAATAACAAAAATAATAATACACTTCAGGTATAGAGTACCTATCATACACAGAAAGCAGCTCAAAGTGCTTTACATTTGGAGCATTAAAAAAAATTTATTTGATTTGATTTCATTATCCACCCCCTCAGCCTGATACACTTTTATATATTGTGTACAAAAGAAATTTAGATGAATTCCCATTCCTGTAAAACATTTTTTTACAAAGCTATTCACTCACATATTATGGAAGAAGTCTTAAACATGGTCACCATTCCCCAACTATTGAGCCTGGGTGTTGCTTTGCTCTACGGTATTTCTGCCATATCAAGCACAATTTTGGCTACTCTATACATTTCATCCACCCCTTCTAGGAGCAGAGATCGTGTGGCAGACACTGATACTGTAGCTGCTGCTATGTTGCCAAGACCACCAGGTATAAATAATGACAGTGACTCAGTAACAACTGCTGCCCCAAGTCTTGCTATCATGCTCATTGCAAATGATGTACTGATAGCAATCTCGCTGACAAGTCCTGACATTTTAACCTCTTCCAGTATTGGCTTGTTTACCCTTTCTGACAACTTTTGAAGTGATCCATCATCTAGACCAAATGAATAGTAGCATTTTCTTAAGAAAGACACTATCATGGCAACATCACATGCAGTTGCTAGCCCTGGTACTGGGATTGCCGCTACGGCACCTGATGTGATGGCCACAGCCCATGCATAATTCTTGAATTCACTGTATTTCTCGTCAAGAGACTGCTTGGAATAAACAGGCAGACTCATAACCAGAGCATTTCTCTTGTGATCTGGAAGATCTTCTAGCAGTTTATTTACCAGTTTCCTGAAGTCAAACTTTTCCAGGTAATGGGATGAATGAGGAAGACAGGAGGAGATCCAAATGTGCGGAGATTTTCCAGACACGTCTTCCTTATTTCCTTAAGTGTTGTCTCCTCTCCTACGTTCTTTTCTTCCCGTTTGCTACATCATTATCAGTCTTTGTGCGAACAAAGTAGAAATGTATCTTATTTTTCTTGAATGCACTTGCCAGCTTCCTGCCATTTTCCGTGAATCTACCTGCACTTACTATGATAAAGAAGTCATAGTTTTGGAAATTGACTTTGTTCATGTAGGTTTCTGCTTTGAATTTTATGGTCCCTATGCCTGGCAGGTCCCAGATGTTCACATTGGGCATAAGTGGGTGGGGGTACATGGTGGGCTCCATGGTGCATTGTGTGGTTCCAACGGGTGCAGCTCCTCCCTCATGTTCTTGAAGACCTCTGATGGCGTTAACCAAGGAGGACTTTCCTGCCCCACTCACCCCTGTCACAGCAATGTTGAGAGTGACATGATCTAACCTATCAATAACTTCTCTGGCTTTGGCAATGGTCTGCTCCCAGGTCTGTTCACCAGAATCCTTTAGTAAAGCATCCTGTTGATCGGCCTTGATCTAGAAGGAAAGGGTAATGTCTTATATTACATCATGTTCTGTTTTTGCAAAAAAGGTATTTCACATTATTGCTGTTTTTTAACAGTGAAATCAGTAATTTTGACTAAATCTGAGATATGCATGAAATGAATATATGACCACGGTTATCATGAAACTGAAGTCTCCTGCCTTAAGTAATTTAAAATAATTTTTAGTAAGTGATTTTTATTGTCAATAGATCTAGGCTCTGTACAACACCATGTCTCTAAAATTCACTGTGGGTCTTGAAGTAGACTATCAATATGTGCCAGCAATAAAATATCAGCTGAGTGAGTTAAATAACACACGTTTGCTAGTGCTAGTTTTGACTTTCTATCAAGTTTTCTCTTAAGCAACATATGTTTTCCATTTGCTCTTGGATGTTAATGTAACTTTTGCTGTCTCTGTAACTATAACTCTTTCGAATGTCTTGTGCTAACTGACTTAGATAAATAAATAATAAGTAAAAAAAAGAGATGCTTGTGTTTTGCATAATTGCTGTATTCTGGATACTGTATATTTTCTGCTAAATGTATGGGCTGCTAATACATCAGAACATTAACGTATTACAAATACAAGGACATTGTACGAAATTAAATTATTTGTGCGTACTTTATACAATAGTTGTTTTTTTCATGCACTGTGACAAAAAAAATAAATGGAAAGGAATTTTGATCTAGATATGAAGACAGGCTAAGCACTAAGGGATAACCTCTTGCACAAAGAAAACAAATATTTAGGACCTTTTTGATCTGATTCACTACTCGGTCACCTCCTACTGGACAATATGGTCTAGTACAGAAACTCCAGTACAGAAATATGTATTTTCACAATAAAGATTTTAAATTCCTAACATTATCCATCTTATTTAAAAATTGATGAAAACTATTGGTTACTTTATACTTACTTAGTAACAGTAATGATTTTATGTCCACGGTTGGACAAATGGGTTGAATAACAAAATAACAGCTATGCAAAAGAATTGGCACCAGCATGGAGTGAGGTCGCTATCCTACTAACGTATCCAGTGGAATAGTTAATGGTTAATTTAGAACCTTAAAGCAGAAGGGTATATATACTGTGCAAAAGTTGTCATAAAACATCTATTTACACAAAACTGTTATTTTCTATCCTTACTAACATTATTGTGACATAAGGAAATATCATATTTTATATTTTCAAACGGCCTTTATGAGTATTCCAGTTAGACATTATTAAAGCACCCTAACACTACAGCATTTTTTCACAAGTGCTTAAAACTTTTGCGCAGTGTATATATGGATGGATATATAGACACACAAACAACAAACACACAAACACACAAACACACGGAACCTAATTTCTAGCAGGAACCTTGCAATGACTCCATTCCCAAACAGTATTCATTTACAATCCTTAGAACATATCCCTTAAATGTCTCTAAAACAAATCAATCACAGGCTGGAGTCAAAAGAGTCAGATACGTTCGGCCCCAAAGTTTATTTGAAGGAAAAGTTTGCTTTAGAAGTCATTCAGAGGAAAGCTGACGGTTTGCTGTGGAATCATATTACCAAAATGGTAAATTAGTTACTTAGAGAATAAAAAGTTTCTTACCTGACATTCAAAAAGCTTTGGAGAGAAAAAGCAAAACGAGTAAGAATGTATAATATAGCTTGTAATTTAGATGCATGTTAATGCATACAAAAATAACAACAGAAAGGCAAAATAAAGAACAAAATAGAACAATTAAATCTAGGCCTATTTCTGGAGTTTAGGCTCGCTCCTAGAGAGAGACGTCGATCTTTCACCGAAGCAGGATCTCAAAACGAACCACACTTTACCATCAGCAACTAGAAACCCACATCCTCACTGACATTTCAGAACGCTTTATACTTCACTCCTCCCAGCTCAACACGTCACGGTAAGGTGACATCGTTGTTTCCACAGGTTGTCACTAAATATGACATTTCATTAGTGTTATCAATATGTTATACCATATCATATCAAAAATATAAAAAAGCTCAGTTATTATATGGTACCACCCATAAGAAAGTATTTGTCAATCAACTTCCGAATGACAATTCTTTTAAAAAGTGTTCTGTATCATGCTGTCCCCTAAGTACTTTGAAGCAGCTGAACTGAAATGTATTCATTAGGCATTAGGCAGATACCTCTCTGACTTGATATCTGGAAGTCAGTGAATTACTTAGTTTGAGACTATCTGCAAAGAAGAGGAGGGTTTATTGATTGACTGAATATATATGGATAAGAGAAAGAGAGAGAGAGAGAGTGAGAGAGAGAGAGAGAGAGATAGATGTGTATATATATTTTTTTCTGTGTTTTGGGGTCCTTCTGATATGATGGAATGAGACTAAAATACCTGAAGGACGCAGATTTTTTTTCATTACTAGGATTGTTCAAGTGATTGATTTGTACACAAACATACTGTATATATATTTGCTTGAACTAAATTGGGTAAAACCCATAAAAACTGCTGTCCAATTTTACAAAATTGTAGAGGGAGTGGACATTATCCGTCTAATTTTACAAATTGAAAAATATTGGGAACTTAATATGCTTAATTGATGTAATATTGAAAACATTTTTAAAAGATTAAAGTGAGAGACATGTGTGCGGTGCGAGTGTAGCGTGTCTGACATTAGTGATCATGGTTTTCTGTACTGTGTGTGTATTTATAACTGCAAAGCTGTATTACTGTTGGTGAAGATGCACCGATAGACCACTTCATAGAGTCCCATATAGGAACGAGTCTGGGTCATATTTCACTATTTGAGTTAATCGCAGACCTCGCAATAAAACATGATTAGCCTATGCTTAGACTACATAGGCCTACATTTCTTGAAAGGCCATTTATTCATCTTGATTTTCTCATTTAGTGCACAGACTTTTTGAAGATGGTACAGCTGCAGGCTCAGAATTCTCTCCATCAGTTTCATATGAAACAATATCTGATAATTGTGGTGGAAATTAATCAATAATTTGGTCGGTGAGAGGAAAAATAAAGATCTGATAAAAGTCTAGTCTTTGTGTTATTTATTCAGAAGAGAATCACAAAGTGAAGAATCTTGGTCGAGTCCAGAGCTCATACACCAACAAATGGTTCAGAGGTCTGACAAAAGCAAAACTAAAGATTGCTATATTCATGACCTACCCCTGTGTGCACACAGGCACGTACACATTCTAGGCTTGCAAAAACTGTCTACAAAATATTTCACTTTCATAACAGAAACTTGGTGGTTAGCTGCATCTCGGAACAACAGCTTGTCGTTGCAGTTATGAGAGGAAGAGGAACATTGTCAAAACAGCCATAAAAGGGCATTAGTTCAGTCAGAGCTCACTTAAGACAGATACAAACTAACAATGAAAATCTCAAAACAATAAAGAAATACATTGTCATACAATAATACTCCATTAAACTATATACAGTCATTGGTTTTGTAGGATATTTTCTTAAACTAAGAGATACATGGATTGATTCAGCAGTATGAAAGGCTATGTTTAACAATTACATAGGCTGAACAGCTGAGAAAGATATACAAACTAGATAATTGACTTTGCAGGGGCCCCACCAGGCGCCCTTGGAGACAGAACCTCGTGAGGGGATAACACTCACAAAAGAGCTCATATAAGGAAACATATAGGCTAATATTAGATAGGTAGTTCAGGAAAACAGCCGTACAGGAATAACCACAAGACACACCTAGAATAAGGGTATAAAAGAGCCTGCAGAGCATTCACACTTTGAGACAATCCATGGATTGTAGCTTATTGATTACAATAATAAACTTCCAGATTCCAGCAAGCAGTCTCCGGTCTTCTGATTGAAAGAAAGATGTAGGGAGATTCAATCTCGCCACAACATATTTGACGACCAGCGAAGCGACTCATAACAGCACAAAAGATCTAAGCCCTGCCGGACCAATTGATCGATTCAACCACAAGGCCTCAATTTAAACGGTAAGCATGTTTTTGCTAATTAGTCCGGTTGAATAAGTCAATTACTCTGCCTTGGACAAAACTGGATCAAAGTCCTTCAGACAAGAACCTGACAAGAGACTGCCTGTGTAAATCTGGAGGTTATTAGGCAAAAAGTGCAGAGAGGGGTTTTTTATTTTTTATTTTTTATATATGTGGAAAAAAAACAATAGTACTGTAACAAATCACGGAAACGTGGAATCTTTGTTATGGCTTATTTATTAAACACTAAACACAACACACTGACAAAATGGCACGGGCTTTATGCCCTGGTGCAAGTAACCACGATCAGACTGTGCTACAGTCACACACCTGCACAACCTCTGTCCCAACACATAACAACAACAGGTACTTAGAACCATAAGGACCATCGTTAGGGAACATGCGCTAGTGCATCACATAGGGTATAACACATACAGTACAACAGTGTTCGCCCGCCGCACGGCATTATGGGGCGACTATGCCGGCACGTTACAGTACGATATATTGGTGGATAAGTCGAGGACTATCCAATTGTGAAAGCGCATTTGAAATCCAATAGTACGGTATATTGATGGACGAAGTCAAGGACTGTCCAATTGTGAGAGCGCATTTTTTATTTTAAATGTTTTATACATGTGGAAAAAAAACAATAGTACGATATATTGGTGGATAAGTCGAGGACTATCCGATTGTGAAAGCGCATTTGAAATCAATAGTACGGTATATTGATGGACGAGTCGAGGACTGTCCAATTATGAAAGCGCATTTTGAAACCAATAGTACGGAATATTGGTCGCGTTTCCTCACGTTTCCTCACGGACCCTATTCTCAGAAGCTCCGGACGCCACTTCCTGCTGCTAGAGTTGCTACCTACTGTGCTCGCTAGCCCCGGAAGGCTGCTTATCTGCTTTTGTACTTAAGTATCCCAGTGACTGCGCTCACTACTACTAACTTTCACATTACATCGAATCTGGGAATTCATTCCCCCCCTATTCTCTGTCACTCTTGGCTAACTGTCCTTAATTGGCTCCCACGGCCATGGCTTTTTTCTCTACCTCTGTCTGCTGCCTGGAATGTAACATGTTTTAGCGACTCCCCAACACCCTTCAATGGGCACAAAACTAGCAATAAGTGTAGGCTACTGGCAAGCCTGGAAGCGAGGATATCTGTAATTGAGTCGCGTCTCCTCAGCTTAGACCATATTACCTCGTTAGCCCAAACTAGCGAAACCCAGCATGTAGATGAAACTAAATTAACTACATTAACCAACGCCACTCCGCCTTCTAGCACACCCATTGTAACACCGCAGCTTAAATCCCAAGACAAATGGGTAACTGTAAAGCGAGGAAGTAGTAGAAAAAATAAATCAATGTCCGTATCACACTCTCATCTCATCTCAACTTCAAACCGTTTCTCCCCAATTAATATCACCGATGCTGATGATAAAGTTCTCGTAATTGGTGATTCCACCCTGAGACATATTAAACTCGCAACCCCGTCACAAACAGTGAGCTGTATATCCGGAGCTAGAGCAAATGACATTGAATCCCACTTAAAACTAATCGCCAAACGGAGATTCTCTAAAATTATTATTCACACAGGCGTAAACGATGTCCGCCTACGACAATCGGAAACCACCAAACTAAACTTCGCATCGCTACTCAATACCGCTACACAAATGGCAGACTCTGTAGTGTGTTCGGGCCCTATGCCCATAAACCGCGGTGACGAGATGTACAGCAGGCTATCCTCACTTAATAACTGGTTAGCAGAATGGTGCTCATACAATAACGTAGATTTCATAAATAACTGGCCAACTTTTTGGAGGAAGCCTGGGCTACTGCAGAAGGATGGCATCCACCCTCCTGGGAGGGTGCTACACTCCTCTCTCAAAACTTAATACAACACCTAGCCCAAACCTACTACTGACAACCCAAAATTAGCACTGGAAGGCAGACCACACTAACTTCGGCGAGCGGAACCCGCTTCTCTTCTGGCCCGGTGCGGGTGTGGTGTGTCCTGAGGAGGACGTCTCACCCGTGCCACTAGAGCGAGGCATCCAAGCCTGGAATACCTCTCTGCTCTTCTGCTGTTCTTCGAACTTGGCAGCCATTGTGACCACTGCCTCCCCGAAGGCGCCCTGGACAGAGACCGGGGCGTCGAGGAGTGGTGCTTTTTCTCTGTCTGACCGCTTAGCCAGTGATAGCCACAGAGACCTCTGGGTAGCCACCGCGGCACCCATCACCCTCCCCAGTGCCTGTGACGTGCACCGAGTTAGTCTGAGCGACAGATCCGTCACAGGCGGGTGATCTTCCCCAGCGACAAGGCAAGCTCAGTCAGGAGCTTTGCCTGGTAGCGCTGTAGCAATGCAGCCGTATTGGTCGTGCAGGCAGCCTGCCCTGCAGCCAAGTAGGACTTCTCTGCCAGCTGAGCCTGGTGTCTGCCCACCCGGGTGGGCAGGAGAGGCTTCTGGCCGAAACGCATCGTGGGGGAGGCGGGCGAGAGGTAGCCCGCTACTGCATCCTCCACCTGAGGAAAAGAGAGGTAGCCCCTCTCCTTAGCCATGTGGAGCTGCATGTAGGGCGCGAACCCCGGCACCGGGGCTCGGCCCGAGTAGGGTATCGCCCATGTCGCCTGCAGTTCCTCGTGCACCTCCTCGAAAAAGGGGATGCAGCTGGGAACTGACGCGGCGGAGCCAGCATAAAACTCCCCGTCCAGCAGCGAGGACCGCACGCTGGGAGGGGGAGGCAGAGGGAGCCCGAGGCAGCTGGCTGCTCTCAGCGCAACCTCGTGTAGTTGCTGGCCCAGGAGCCGAGACGAGGTAGGAGGTGTCTCCACCCGCATTCTAACGTCATGGCTCGTCTGCATTGCTTCAGCGATTGAGCTGTGCTCATCGGAGAAGTCTAGCAGACTATCATCATCCAGGCTGATGTCCAGCTCGAGTTCAGGCTGGACACCGCTTGGTTGAAGCTCCTCAGCCTCGCTGCCCGCAGCCCCAGGGCTGACAGGCGGCGGAGACGGGGAGAGACCCGGGGGCGGAGCTGCCGCTGCAAGGCCACTGCTCACGCTCACCAAGTCCAAGGCTGAAGACGCACTCATTCCTACGGGGGCGTTAGCCCCGGATGGAACCAGTGCAGTCTCCTCGGCGTCCTTGCGCTCCAGAACGCAAGGCGCCTGGTAGCCTTAGCTAGCGGGAGGCTAGCACAGATGGAACAGACAGGGGCTTTGCCCGAAAGCGCGCCCTCTGCGTGGTCCCTGCCTAGGCAGGTCCACGCACCGACGATGGCGGTCGCCCTTGGGACGGACGTGACCGCAGTCGGGGTAGTGTTCTGGCCATCTTTTTTGTCAATCTGAAAGTAGAGAAGAAATGTTAAAACACAAGCACACTATCTGCAACGAACACGTTGTTAGCAAGCTAGCAGGCTAGTCAGAAACTTAGCCAGCCAGGCAGCCAGGATAGCAGCCACTTACTTTCAAAATGAAGTTGAGCCAATGAATTTTGTAGCGCCCTGAGCTAGTGAGGGTTAAGGAACCCAGATAACTCACCAACCCGTAGAGAGCGAAAGCACACAAAACTCTTTTGACTGTGGTAGAGCGTTTGAGATATGCTTGGAGATGTTCACTCCGTCTTGCGAAGTTTCAAAAGAGGGCAGATCTGAGGGCGCGTAATGATATTATAGTACTCCTGGCAGGCGGGGCCAGGAGCGCGCGCTGACAGATCTCGCGACCTTTCAGGCGTGAATAGATAAATGCTTCGATTTGTACCCCATGACTGACGTCATGTACCATACTGTTATATCGCAGTGAACTGCGATAAGGAACCCCATGTGATATCTTTAAATCTTTTATTTAATTGTTGTGACGGGTGGGAGTGGGATAAGTGAGTCACCTGTTTCCTAGCGAGTCACCTGACACTCCTTAATTTCTTCCGGTCACATGCAGGTAAAATAGCACACCGCGAGGTCAGTCTTTTGTTTGAATTAGCAGCGCGGCAAATGCAGTGGTGAGAGCACTGTTGGAAATGGGGATTCTGCCGGTGGTGATTTTACGTGAAGCGGTGCACCGTGCTTAAAATACTTTGTTCCGGTCTACATTCTATGCAACAGCACAGACGTACAGGAGTCATTTGTAGCCACTGTTTTTCCCTACCTTAGATTTATATTAAATACGAAATTAGTGGGGTGGAACATTTAAACCACATTCGCTGTTCCAGTGCAACTAGTATTAAGCCAGCAGCTCAAGGCTTGCCTTGGCGGTTATGTTCTGCTACAATGTGTGCCTTTTGACCGTGTGTGTGTGAAACCACCTCCAAGTTGTGTTTGGTTATTTATTTATTTATTGTGTTTGGCTGAGCCTACTCTTTCTTTTCATTCCTTTGCAGTGAGAGTGCTCTCTTTTGGTGTGATTAATTATGATTTGATAGCTCTGTCACTATTGACATATTCGTGTCCTTTCGTTATCTTAAGTTTGTAGCAGGCATAGTAGCCTAACCGCAGCTCTGGTGCTGCTTGTATTAGTGGCTTGTGTAAGCACTTTATGGGAATTGTGCAATATTGTATCACTATTTATATTACAAGCTATTTATTGCCACACTGATCTTAAGTATTTATTGATAAGCATCTATTTATATCTCTGCCTGCAAATAAGACATCAGAAAATAAAGTGCATTATTTTCATACGCCGCCTCCTTTCCTCATTCATTTAATTGAATAACCCATAGTGGGGAATACCGGGTCCACGACACCCTTGTCCTAGCTAATTCTGATTCTTAGCCAAGCTTCAGTCTGGTATAGGTTACATTTGGCGCTGCGAGCAGGGTAGGAGGTGGTGTGCAATTCTGCCTGCTACTTGTATATATTTTTGCTTTTTGTTATATTGTTTTTTTTTTCCTTTTTCTTTTTGGAGGTGGTTATTCAAAAAGGCATTAGATAGGTGGGAAAAACAGTGGTTTACCACGAGGAAGATTCATCACACTTCGCTCTCAAGGTTGGCTTTCTCACGTACAACATGTCTGATACCCTGGAGGAAAGGTTAGGGCTTTGACGGAGCTGGTTAAACAGCTTCAAGCTGATAACCAGCAACTTAGAGGGCAAGCAGGTCCTTCAAAATATATCAGACTCTGACCAGGATCTTCCCAACAATCCTACTAGGCCAACCCCTGGTTGAGCATCTGGTGTGTGTACCACGAGAAAGAAAATGTTCAAGGTTTTTCGGGTAAAATGTCTGTTGATAATATGTCTGTAGAGGACTGGATTGAGGAAGCAAAGCGGTCATTGGCAGTCCGTTCTATGTCTAAACTTGAAGCAGGCTTTGTTTTGTTACGATGTCTTGGATGGGGAAGCTAAGCGGGAGATAAAGTTTAGTCCACAGCTGATCGCAATGACCCACAGAGAATTTTTTTCCATCTTGAAAAATAACTTCCGTTGCTCCAAATCTCTTAATGCTTTGTACCGCCAGTTTTATCACCGCCGGCAGTTTGAAAGTGAATCTGTGAGGGAATATTCCCATGTTTAATGGAGTTAATGGAACAGATAAAGGAGAGGGACGAGGATTTAGAGCAGTCGGATCGCATCCTCCGTGACCAGTTTGTCGAAGGTCTCCGTAATGATAAACTTCAGGGTGACTTGCTGGATAGAATCTCAGCCAACAGCGTTTACATTTTAGGGATATACGCCAATGAAGCTCTTGATTGGCTTAATAGGCGCACACAGACCACCCCCGAGCCCGTGCATATTCCTGCAATTCCTATGAGGCAGACACTAATGCAGTTACAGCCAGTCCCTCCTCTGAGTTGACAGAGCTGAAGGAGTGCCTTCGCAACAGCAGTCCAGCTAGATGCAATTTTAACTCAACTAGGACAGTCACGCAGTATTACCAGTTCCACTTACAGACCGGCAGCAGCTCAGCCTAGGCCCTACAAATTCCAGGCAGATGGGAAGCCATATGGCCTACGTTGTAATCAAGCTGGCCATATAGCTAGAATGTGCAGGGCTTTCATTCCAGGGGGTCAGGGGGGTGGCAACACGGAGTGACTACCATGGGGGAGAGCAGACGGGGGCATCCGCCAACAGTGTGATGAGGCAGGAAAACTAGCGCCCTCCGGTGGCACCAGGAGGGGGTTTGTTGGCTCAAAAACAGAAGACCTCATCTACTAATACCCGTCTTATTGGAAGTTGTCCAGTCATTGACATTCGTCTTGGGGGTGTACTTACACGCTGCCTCCTCGACACCGCGGCTCATGGTAACAACGGTGACTGAGAGCTTTTTCCGGCAGCATGTACAACCTCAGACCACTGAAACAATGCAGCCATGTGATTGGCTACAGCTTAAAGCGGCTAATGGGCTAGCCATTCCCTACTTGGGTTACCTTGAGCTTGACTTAGAGGTGCTGGGGCAAAACTCTCCCAAAGATAGGAGTGTTAGTGGTTAGAGATGCACTGGACGCCACCACTGCGGCAACAGAAGATATCTGTGCCAGGCCTGCTGGGGATGAACGCTATTAGCCCCTGCTACCAGGAACTGTTTCAAGGAACATGGGCAGGATCTTTTCCATTGTCCGCCAGTACAGACCGCGGAGAATGGATGGAAACTAGCTTTATCTGAATGCCAAAGCTTGGAGCACATCTCTGGCTCTGGGTGCATTGGGAAGGCAGTAGTACAGCCAGGTCCCACCCTTCGTATACCCGCTGGGTGCCTTAAGTTGTGCAGGCCACCTGCTCTCTTGTCCCAGGTCCTATTATGTCATGCTTTCTCGAGCCCCTGCCTATGGAGAAGGTCGATTGCCTGTGAATCTCCTTATCTCGTCTGCCTTATTGCCCATTACTCAGGGCAAAGTGAATGTACCAGTGGTTAATGTGGGGACAGAAGATCAGTGGCTCCAACCCCGCACTACACTGGGAACCCTTCACATAGTGGACCCCACCTCCGGTGATGGTACAGGTGATGAGCAGGTAGCTCTTGTTCAAGCAGCAGGGGCTAGCACCATAGCCTCTGTAGATTTCAGGGGAGTACATTGGCCAAACCTTTCAGTTTCACAGCAGCAGGAAGCTAGGGCCCTCCTAGAGCAGTACAGAGGGGTATTCAGTGAACATGACGGGGACTTGGGTTGTACAGCACTAGTCCAACATGAGATACACTTAGAGGATACAAGCTCCAGTACGGCAACGTTACCGGCGTCTGCCTCCATCTCAGTTTGCACAAGTCAAGGCTCATGTACAAGAACTGGTAGGGAAGGGGATCGTCCAACCTAGTTGTAGTCCATACGCTTCACCTATCGTAGTGGTCCAAAAGAAAGATGGTACAATCCGCCTTTGTGTGGACTATAGACAACTCAATGCCAAAACAAGGAAGGATGCATACCCTCTTCCAAGAATAGAGGAATCCTTGGACGCACTGACAGGTGCCACACTGTTCTCCACTCTAGACCTGGCCTCTGGATACCATCAAGTCCCCATGGCTGAGAGGGATAAAGATAAAACTGCCTTCTGTACACCCTTCGGGTTATTTGAATTTAATCGCATGCCCTTTGGCCTATGTAACGCCCCTAGTACGTTCCAGCGCCTGATGGAACGAATCTTTAGCGACCAAAGTTTCCACTCCTTGCTGTTGTACTTGGATGATATCGTGATCTTCTCATCCTCGTTTCAACAGCATTTACAACGGCTAGAAGTGGTCTTAGGTAGGCTCAAAGAACACAACTTAAAACTTAAATTGAGCAAATGCCATTTTTTCAAGAGGAAGTGCAATATTTAGGGCATGTTATATCGGCTCGTGGTGTGGCGACTGACCCAGATAAGATCCAGACTGTCCTGCAGTGGAAGCGCCCTACCACCTGACCGACCTGCGTTCATTCTTGGGGTTCGCCCTCTTATTACCGCAGGTTCGTGGCAGGCTTTGCCAAGCATGCAGGGCCTTTACACAAGCTTGTAGCAGAAGTCCAAGGGAAGGGAAAGAAGAGGGGTGGAGCTAATGCCATGCTGGGAAATCTCTGGAATGACCACTGTGAACAAGCGTTTGAGACACTAAAACAGGAACTTGTAAGTGCCCCAGTCCTCAAGTATGCAGACTTTTCAAAGCCATTTGTCCTTGAAATAGATGCCAGTCACCAGGGCCTGGGGGCTGTCCTGTCTCAGGAGGTGGACGGGAAGAGACGACCCATTGCCTTCGCCAGTAGAACATTGCGGCCATCTGAAAGAAATATGTCGAACTACAGTTCGATGAAGCTAGAGTTTCTGGCATTGAAATGGGCGGTGACGGAGCGGTTCAGAGAATATCTGCTCGGGGCCAAATTTGTTGTCTATACAGACAACAATCCCTTAAGCCACCTGCAGACTGCCAAGTTAGCTGCCGTTGAACAGAGGTGGGCCTCCCAGTTGGCAGTTTTCGACTTTCAGTTGAAATATCGCCCTGGTACAGCAAACCGGAATGCCGACGCCTTGTCACGTCAGAATCGTGATCTGTCCACACAGCTTGTTACAGCCTTGGTCTCTGGCATTACGGTTCCATTGGAGTTAAGGGTGCCCGGGGGTACTACCAGAACACCTGGCACAACAAGCAGTGATCGCCACCATCGATGCAGCTCCCATCCGCTTGCCCAGCAGACCTACGAGCACTCCAGGCAAAAGACTCAGTGATTGGTGCCTTTTTGGTGTACTGGAGGAGGGCCCGGCCGCCAAATAGGCAGGAGAGAACACAGGAAGCCGAGATGGTACTGGAGCTAGCTCGTCAGTGGCGCAGAATCCGAGAACAAGATGGCATCTTGTATCGTGAGATTCAACAACCCCCAGCGCGGGACCTCAAACTACAGCTACTACTACCCAAAGTGCTGCACAAGGAGGTTTTAACAAGCTTGCATGACAATCATGGCCACCAAGGGGTGGAAAGGACCACTGAACTAGTCCGTCAGAGGTGTTACTGGCCTAAGATGCGTCGGGACATTGAGCAGTGGTGCAAAGAATGCGAGCGGTGCACTCTAGCCAAGGGAGTGGTTCCTACTGCCCGCACTTATGCAGGCCACCTATTGGCCACCAAACCCCTGGAAGTTGTCGCCATTGACTTTTCAACCCTGGAAAAAGCCAGTAATGGCTATGAAAATGTCCTCATTGTTACCGATGTGTTTTCCAAATTCACCCAGGCCTACCCAACTGCTAATCAGCAGGCAGAGACTGTGGGCCAAAGTTCTTACGGAAAAGTGGTTCTACTCCTTTGGGGTGCCAAAAAGAATCCACTCAGACCAAGGCCGGTCCTTTGAGGGAGAATTGCTGAAGCGCCTGTGCAAGTTGTATGGGATTAACAAAAGCAGAACCACCCCCTATCACCCGCAAGGTAACGGGCAATGTGAACGTTTTAATCGTACACTCCACGACCTTTTACGGACCCTGCCCCCTGAGAAGAAGAAAAGGTGGCCCCAAGCTCTTCCACACTTGCTGTTTGCATACAACACATCTGTCCATCAGTCCACAGGTCACTCCCCATATGAGCTCATGTTTGGGCAGAAGCCCCAACTTCCGGTGGATTTCCTGCTGGGGCTGGGAGCAGAAGATCCAGAAAACACACCTCCAACCGATTGGGTAACTACCCACAAAGAACATCTGGCCAAAATCTAACGCTGACGCCAAGAGCCGTCTGGAGGCAGCAGCGACCACCAGAGAACGTTACGGTCAGCCTCCCACCCCCCCTCCTAGTGAATGCCAGGGTGTATCGTAGAAGCCATCCACTCGGCCGGCATAAAATCCAAGATCTGTGGGACCCAAGAGCATACCGAGTGGTGAAATGCCGGGACGACAAGGGGCTGGTGTATCATATTACACCTGAAGATGGATTGGGTCCAGACATGAATGTCCACCGCTCGGAGTTAAAAGCTCTGCCAGGGCCAGGATAACCACCGGTGGGTGCTCTTGTGGACGTTCCATGTGGCACAGCAGAAAATGATGACCGACCAAAGGCCAAATGAAAAGGATTGAGGATGAGGATGAGGTGTGGTTCCAAGTTCTACCTAATCAGCCAGATACAAGGCCTTGCTGTGAAGCTGGACAAGATGGGACACTGGCTGGACAAACAAATGCCCAGCTACTGCCCGTCACAAGGTGACTCGGAAACCCCAATGACAACAGTAGGTGGCACAGGTAAGCTCCTCTCCAGAGGGTGGGGTCAGACTCACCCCAAGAAATTATGCCATTGGGAGAAAGACCCAGTGAGACGCCCAAGACGGGCACGGCAGGCCAACACGCCAACCCCTTCCGGTTGCCACAGTCAGCTACCCAACACCTGGAGGGCCAACAAAACGCCATTCAGTCAGTTAACCTTACCCCCAGATGTTATTTTAGACCATGGCATTAGAAAGAATTTGATCACCGGCACCGGGACGGTGACCTTTCAAAGTGGGGGGAATATGTGACGGGTGGGAGTGGGATAAGTGAGTCACCTGTTTCCTAGCGAGTCACCTGACACTCCCTTAATTTCTTCCGGTCACATGCAGGTAAAATAGCACACCGCGAGGTCAGTCTTTTGTTTGAATTAGCAGCGCGGCAAATGCAGTGGTGAGAGCACTGTTGGAATGGGGATTCTGCCGGTGGTGATTTTACGTGAAGCGGTGCACCGTGCTTAAAATACTTTGTTCCGGTCTACATTCTATGCAACAGCACAGACGTACAGGAGTCATTTGTAGCCACTGTTTTTCCCTACCTTAGATTTATATTAAATACGAAATTAGTGGGGTGGAACATTTAAACCACATTCGCTGTTCCAGTGCAACTAGTATTAAGCCAGCAGCTCAAGGCTTGCCTTGGCGGTTATGTTCTGCTACAATGTGTGCCTTTTGACCGTGTGTGTGTGAAACCACCTCCAAGTTGTGTTTGGTTATTTATTTATTTATTGTGTTTGGCTGAGCCTACTCTTTTCTTTTCATTCCTTTGCAGTGAGAGTGCTCTCTTTTGGTGTGATTAATTATGATTTGATAGCTCTGTCACTGTGCTGTCAGATTGTAACCGGGAAGGGACTTTTGTTTTGAAAATACAACTTTTATTGTGAAGCAGGAAGTGGTCCTCATGACAGGAAATACAGGAAGTCAAGTCACTTAAGCACAGGTAGTGTGAGTGTTTGGGAAGCATATGGTGACTGCTAAAGGGGGACTTAACCTGCTGGCCACTACCAGGGATGCTACTGGTAAGACAATGTTTGATGTTATCTGGTAATCTATTGCAAAAGTGTGCTTTAGTGTTTGAGTTTTGTGGTAGTTTACATGCACTGTTGTTGTTTGTGTATTTGATGGAGTGCTGTATTTTATGTTTTGTTTCTTGTAAAGGTTTTCAACCTGATAAGACGTGTTGCATTAAAGAAGTATTTGAACTCAAATAAAACAAAGAAGAATGAAGAAACCGTCAGAGTCGTTACCCATTTTAACCCTGTTGATGGCCAAGGCCTTTTTCAAGTTTGGGCAGAAGTTAAAAAACCCCTGATAACTTGACAGTTGAAAACCAAAGCTGATTGATAACCAAAGAGCTGCATCAAGACTAGAAGATTATTGGCTTCAGTGAGTCCAGAGTGTGGATGCAGAGGAGAGTTGCTAGACAGCAAGGCTATTCAAGAGGCATTGGGAACCCAATCAGTTAACCTAAATAAATAAGTTGGAAGTTAAAGAGAAATCACATTCAAGATGGCAGCCGAAGCTCTCGGCAAAACACTGGATCAGCTTAAGAAATACAGGATGGTTGCAAAGACCTCCTTAACCAAGCAAGCTAACTATCTCAGTCGGAAAGCAGGCTATTTAACTGAGTTAGAACTCAGACAAGAATTTGCAAAGCTCTCTGCCGATTCAAGGAAAGTTATTGAGGCCAACGATGACTACAGGACTGGGTTAGAAGCAGAGCTAGCAGCCAAAGAAGATGGTAAAGATGATGTGCTAAGTCTGGAGCAAGATGCAGACCTAAGTAAATACGGCAGTGAATGTGAGCAAAAGTTCAATGACGTAAAGCAGATTGTTCAAACCAACCTGTGGAGCAGATATGGATCAGAGATGCTAGAGGCTGCTTTTGAAGAAGCAGAAAAAGCCTGTAGGCATACATATGGACTACCTGTGGAAAGCAGTAACTGTGAAGGATTTGAAATCCAACATAATGTAGTGGGAAAGTTGATTAAAGAAACATCTGACGCATTCGCAGCCTGGGAGTCATGGATTCCTGCAGCAGAGGAAAGAGACTTTCGAAAGCGAAGCAGGGAGCTGAGAGTAGCTTACAATGAGCTAGACATGAGAAAAGGTGAATTTGCCAGAGCCCGGAGAATATCTGTGGAGAAGCAAGGCACTGGCGTGAAACAAGAACACACTGGACCGACAATACCAGTAGTGAGAATTAAACCAACCAAACTGCCCACGTTTAGCGGCTGCAAAAGAGACTTCCACCGCTGGAGGACAGACTGGGAAAGCCTTCAGAAGCAGGGAGAGCCAACCGGTTCGCCAGAGGTAAAAAAGATTCAGCTTCTTGATAGTGTGGAAGAAAAGATTGTGAAAGATCTCCGCTTGTCGACTTACAGCACAGCTGATGATGTCTTCAGAGTGCTGGCAAATAGGTATGGTAACAAATGTGCCATTGCTCTAGAAATTGTTGATGAGCTTGAGAAGATTCAGCCAGTCAGAGGAAATCAGCCGAGAAAAGTAGTAGACCTTATTCAGACCATTGGAAAAGCTGTCGCTGACCTCACAGACCTAGGAAGTACCGGCGCCATCAAAAACCCACTGGTGGTGAGGTCTTTAGAGAGCAAGCTTCCTGAGGGTTTGAAGAAGGACTGGCTGATGTTCATGGTGGATCCTAGCAATGATGTCACTGAAGATAAGCACTTTGACATGCTATTAGCTTTTCTGAAGAAGCAAGAGGAGATCTTCGAGAGGCTAGAGCACCTACAAATCACAGACAAGCCAGAGAGTTCAGATAAAGCAGAAAGGACATTTAACAAGAAATATGCCTCAACTCAAGCCACAAAGGGTGAAGATGCTGAGGATGGATGCATTCTCTGTGGGGATGAGAAACATAAGGACAGGATTTTCTTCTGCAAAAAGTTCAGGGCTCTGAAGTTATCAGAAAAGGAAGCTGCTGTGGAAAGGATTGGTGCATGCAGGGAGTGCTTAGGGTGTCATGAGTATGATGACGGCTGTAGAGACACTTACCTGTGCAGGAATGTAGACTGCAAAAAGAGAGGCTCCTCAGATCACCACTTCTTTCTCTGTCCAAGAGGGAACAGCAAGAGGCGTGAACTTGAGAAACCTCAAACAGATGACAGAGACAAAAAGAACTTAACTGAGGAACAGAAGAGATTCTTGGGTGAACTTACCCCTGAGTTAGCTGAGAGGTGCAGGAAGGCCTTCACCAATAATTCGTCGAACGTCAGCTGTCCAGCTAAGAACCAGGTGAGCCTCCTCAAAGAAAGTGGATTGAGAGAACTTCCCGTCATTATGATGTTAATGGAAGTGACCGCTAATGCAGGTCAAAAAATCGGAGCCCTGGTGGATCTGGCTTCAGACACCAACTACATTACTCATAAAGCAGCCAAAAGATTGAATCTTAGGAGTGAGAAGATCACACTAATTGTGCATGGAGTGGGTGGAATGGCTACCAAAGTAGCCACAAGAAGATACCTCCTCAGAGTTCGAGTCAAAACCTCCAAGGGAACTGAGAGGGCCCATGAACTAATCTGTTATGGGCTGAAGGAGATCGCCAAAGTTCACCGAGCTGTCAAGCCTGAAGAGCTGACGAGATTCTTCCCAGAAGTTGAACCTGAGGAGCTGAGGAGACCTGAGCAGATTGAGTTGCTCATAAGTCACAGAGAAGGGAGACTTGCCCCACAAAGGGTGAAAGTTGTTGGAGATCTCGTCTTGTGGGAGAGCCCTCTTGGAAAGACAGTGGGCGGAGCGCACCCTGATCTGTTTGAGCAAGTAAACATGACGGCACATGAGTCAAAGACACACTTTGCTCGTTCTATGAGAACAGCTGCCATCAAATATGAGGAGATCCCTGCTGAGGTCCCCTTCATGACCAAGACAGTTCACATGCAAGACACCATCGGTGAAGCTAGGCATACAGCTGCAACTCACCGTGACGTCCTTGAGTGCAAGGAGGCGCGAAGGGTACTGGAGGAAGACAGCTACACGGATGATGTCCTAACATCCCACAATAATGCAAACAGACTGAGCGAAGTGACCAAGGAGATTGAGGAAATTCTGCAAGCAGGTGGATTTTCTCTGAAGCCATGGGTCCAGTCTACGCAAAGTGGGAGGCAGGAAAGGGGAGTAGCAGACACCACAACGAGGACACCCTCTGAGACGCACAAAACATTTGTCCTGCCAAGTCAGTCAGCTGAGGAAGTGGTAACTGACGCCAGGGACAGCATCAGTAAGCTGCAGAGGAAGGCCTTTTCAGCAGTAATGACAAGAGGTCAAGTGAAGAGATGCCGAGGGGTCACCACCCAGGACCACACCAAAGCTGAAGACTCTGTTGAAAAAAATGATACTGACCCAACCCACCTGATTGTCTGCCCTGATGCATCGGGAACTGATCCAGAAATGAGACAGGGTGAAGTTGTGCTGAGAGTAGCACTTTCAAACTCAGCCTTCAAAAATCTTTTGGAGGTCAATAGATTTAGCTGCTTGTCCAGGCTGGTGAATGTCGTTGCTTGGGTAAGACGGGCTGCTGATAGCTGGCTAGGCCTTAAAAACCAGACTCCAAAGAAATCAAAGTGGGAGGCATCACCCTCAAAAGAAGAGGGGTCATATGAAGTGAAAGATGAGGTGAAGAAGAGAGTGAGGCTGAAGGTGTGGGGTATCGTGTTCAGTTGCATGGCATCCAGAGCCATTCATACTGACATTGTCAGTGACATGTCCGCAGAAGGATTTCACTCCAAACTCTCTCCTGCTGGGGCGAGCTTGAGAGGAGACCCAGGAGACTTCCAGTTTGAGGGTTACCCCTACAAAAGGCTGAGAGTGATCCAGTCGGAGGTGAATAAGTTCTGGAAGAAGTGGTGTCAATTGGCAGGCCCGAATCTCTTTGTAAGGAGCAAGTGGCACGCTCCAGAGAAGAGTGACGTGACCTCCTTGGGTTCTGGCACCAGGAGCTCAAGTGGGAGGTGTGCTGTCAGATTGTAACCGGGAAGGGACTTTTGTTTTGAAAATACAACTTTTATTGTGAAGCAGGAAGTGGTCCTCATGACAGGAAATACAGGAAGTCAAGTCACTTAAGCACAGGTAGTGTGAGTGTTTGGGAAGCATATGGTGACTGCTAAAGGGGGACTTAACCTGCTGGCCACTACCAGGGATGCTACTGGTAAGACAATGTTTGATGTTATCTGGTAATCTATTGCAAAAGTGTGCTTTAGTGTTTGAGTTTTGTGGTAGTTTACATGCACTGTTGTTGTTTGTGTATTTGATGGAGTGCTGTATTTTATGTTTTGTTTCTTGTAAAGGTTTTCAACCTGATAAGACGTGTTGCATTAAAGAAGTATTTGAACTCAAATAAAACAAAGAAGAATGAAGAAACCGTCAGAGTCGTTACCATTTTAACCCTGTTGATGGCCAAGGCCTTTTTCAAGTTTGGGCAGAAGTTAAAAAACCCCTGATAACTTGACAGTCACTATTGACATATTCGTGTCCTTTCGTTATCTTAAGTTTGTAGCAGGCATAGTAGCCTAACCGCAGCTCTGGTGCTGCTTGGTATTAGTGGCTTGTGTAAGCACTTTATGGGAATTGTGCAATATTGTATCACTATTTATATACAAGCTATTTATTGCCACACTGATCTTAAGTATTTATTGATAAGCATCTATTTATATCTCTGCCTGCAAATAAGACATCAGAAAATAAAGTGCATTATTTTCATACGCCGCCTCCTTTCCTCATTCATTTAATTGAATAACCCATAGTGGGGAATACCGGGTCCACGACACCCTTGTCCTAGCTAATTCTGATTCTTAGCCAAGCTTCAGTCTGGTATAGGTTACATTGTAAACGTGTAAAAAAGGGAAACATGGAACATGAAAAACAAATGTAATTGTAAAACTGGACAGAACAAGGCAAGCTAGCTTGACATAGCTAACCTACCAGCTTTATCTTACCACTATGTTAAATATATAATGAAGATACAATCATGTTTTTTGATGCTATTGCTGTATGCCAACATGCATTTCGCTAGATAACATTATAATATCATGTCAGTAAACTAATTAATTACATATATCAATATTCAAAAGTCAGGGACATTAACTTAGCACAGCAATCACTCTGCTTACCTCGATATACTACTTTAAATTTGAGGGCGAATTTTTGAAGGCTAGCAACTTCTTTTTTTGAGGGAGACAGGAAACGCATTGAAAGGAGTCATTCAGGAGTCATTCTTGGGGCCTTTGAACTCGAACATATCTTTTAAGTAGAGCCAAGGGTGGCTCATATCAGAGGGCTCAGTTCAGGCCGACTCTGGATCCATGTTGAATAGGCAGTAGTCAGGCTGTCTGTTGAATGTTCAGGTATAACATGCAAGGCTACCGCTAGTGCTGCTGCCGCGCACTCTGATATCATTGGATAGAGCCACCTGATTGGTTTAAACTCCCAAAACAGCAACACAATCCATAGTTTTGTGTAGGCAACATTTTGGCGAAACTGTGTTCATAAAATGTAACGAGTAACAACACATATTGTAGAAATGTAGCGGAGTAAAAGTATAGATAATAGCTAAAAAATGTAATGGAGTAAAAGTAAAAAGTATGCACTATTATTTTTACTTAAGTAAAGTACGGATACGTAAAAATTTACTTAAGTACAGTAACGAAGTAAAAATACTTCGTTACATTCCACCACTGGTTGGGACAGCTGTTGTTGAAGAAAGGACCCCTGCGTCCCCTTCTGGTTCATACACAAAAGGCCCTTGGGTTAGAAGTGATAAGACTGTTGGCCCAGGTGGGGCACTGAGCCCATAGGAAACCCCCTCTGTATTGGGGTTGGAAGGAAAGGCGGGGTAGGTGAGAAGTATGGTTATTTAGCAACAGGACGTCAGGAAAGGGTTAAGAGAAATTTTATTGGAGAGAGTGAGAAAACAAGAGATTGATAGAGCCTAGCGGGGGTTTAGAAGAGAGTTTTGGAAGTAACTAATATGACAAAGGGGTTAACTGATAAGAAAGAGCAGGAGGCAAAAGGGGTATATGGAGGTATGGTATTGTGAGAAAAGTTAAAGTTAGAATGGGCTATAGATAAGGATTTAAATGAATAAATTAGGGTTTAAAACATTAGATAATTTATTGAAATAAAATTAAAAATAGGGTAATTACATATGCATTTATAGATTGAGGGAATAGGAAAATGGATAGACAGAAGGAAAGTGGTTTGAAGAAGGTACATGGAAAGTAAGAATGAGGAGGTAAATTGGGAAGTTGGAGATGGAGAAAGAGGGGTAGGATATGTAATGTTTCACTTATTAGTTTTCACATACAGATGAGAGGAGAGACAGAGAGAAGGGGAGCCGTGAGCAGGCTTCAGTGGAACCTGAAAGCAAGCCAGGTTGAGAATGGAATTAGATGGGTGATATTTAAGGTTGATGTAAGGAACTGTGTGGGTTTTGTGTTAACTCCTTGAAAGTATATGTGAAAATAACATGGTTTTTAAGTGTCTCTTACAGGTTTGGTGGAAACATTAGTAAAAGTGGTTCAGGCTGAGGAGCAGCAGGAACAAGATGGTTTATTTGTGTATTTGGAAGGAATGGTATGACTTGAGGTATATACTAGTGATGTATCCTGGTGTAAGTGGGGTGATTTAGGATTCGAGCCTACCATATGACTAAGGGGGGTGAGTCTTTATGCTTTGATAAGCCACGTGTGCAGGGTTTCCTGTCAGATAGTGTTTCAGCAATTCATTTATAGCCAAACTTAGATGATATTATGTACATATGTGATGATATTAGTTCATGGGATAAGACCAAATTGATTTAAAAGAGGGGTAAACTGCAGGCTTGGTAAACTATTGAGCTGTTATTGTGGCCACATGACAACTCTATACATGTTATCTGCCTTGTCCATTTGCACGCACTTTTTAGTTTTAAGTGCGTAAGGGGGGAGGTATTAGGAAAATTAAATGTATGGGGTTTTGGTCACCCTATTTATGGGAAGAATTGGGATAAAATGTTGCATAACGCTATGTTTGTAGCATCTATAATGAGGAATAAAGGAGTAGAGATCAAACCTCGGGGTATGTTATGGGGTGTGGGTACAGGTAATACCCACTGATATGCTTCTTTAATCTTTTTATGGCTCAGGAATGAAGGGTAACTTGGTACCTGAGCTCAGCGGGAAATAGATAAGTGAATGCCAGGGATTTGGCCGCTGAATCTTATTGTTCCATTTGGAATGTGTTATACTGAAAGGTATAAGTGTATAAATATGATAAGGGAAATATAGATATTATAGTAATGGATGGGTTTTATATGATGGGTTAAGGTATGTCTGAGGACAGGACTGAAGCTAAGAGATGGTAAGTGTCATGAGCTGTGGGGAAGAGAATGTAGCTGAATGGATGGTAGTTTATTTAAGGAGCTAAAGTAAGGGGAAATAGAGAATCTTAATTGAGAAAACGAAAATGGTCTATAATTATATGTAAGGTAACTAGGTAAACTACTGAATCTTTAAGTCTACATGAGGCAGGAGCGCTGCACAGAGCAGTCATGCGCTGGGACACAGGAGTCAACTGGAGGAAAGTGAACGAATGGATGAACTGAAGGTGGGTCAGCTGCATACAATCATGGGTGTGATTGGAGACGAAATGCAGCTGGAAGTGTGGATGTCATGGAAGGAAAAGGTGTGTGAGTGTGCCGAAGGGGAGTTGCTGAAGCAGACTTCAGCACAAACTTAAAGGTAAGTATATGTTGTATGTGGGAATATTTGTTTTAATCAAGCATTTGGGGAATTATTTTAGTATAACATTAAGACATATGTGGGAAATTATGGAATGCAATCTCTGGATATCGTACTACACACTTTGGAAGTATGCCTAGGAAATATGTGAAAATTATGTGTATAGATTGTTTTTAATCTTTGGAATTATATATACACAGGTGGAAGCTTATGGACTGGTCCAGTCGGGAGACTGGTGATGGGTTAAGGTTCTTAAAACAAAAGAATCTCTAGCCAATAGGGCTGAGAGGTGAAGGGGTTAAGTGTGTTGTATCGTATTAACTGTTTTGCAGGACCACTAGGTGGTGGGACTACCACAATTCAAGCGAGCTGAGTTGGAGTGGGGACCATTCAGATGTAGCAGCTCGACCTGGGTGAAGGGCTGCCAAGGTCATGGACATGCTGCAGTGGATGGATGTGTCTACCCTTGGGGGAAGGAAACTGATGGAACATGGTCAGAGGAGGCTTTCCGGCAGACTCAGATGGAGGACCTCATCAGTGGAACTTATAAGAAGATGTTTGTTGTGGGACATCCATAACAATTCTACAACAGCACGCAGAACATTCATACATATTAGGACTGTACCACTTGCATAACATTGCATACATAACTGGATCTGTATTGTTTATATTTGTTGGTTGATTGTTTATATTTGTTGGTTCTGTATTGTTTATATTTATATTGCTTGTTTTGTTTGTCTTAATGTTTGGGTTTCTGTATGTTTGTATGTATTGTATTGTTGTATGTTTCTTTATATTTTACACAACACTGCATTCAGAAACTGATGAAAAAGAAGATGTGCATGGTCGCCTTTCGCAGTCTGCGGAATGCAGGTGTCGCTGTACAGGACAGGGCAGTGGGTTCAGTTTTCACCTTAAAATAAGAAGGTTTTTGCTCCCACCTGTGGGGATAGGGACATGGCATATCGGGAGTAAAGGAACACCAGAATATGGATACTGATATTGTTACACCTACACTGCAAAAAAGGTTGGCCCCAATTTTAGATATAAACACTTATATCTAGCAAAAAATGATTCAAAAGTAGTGAAATTATCTGTCCATGCAGCAAGATAATTTTACTTGACAAGTTATCTTAAAATAAGCTAGCTCTAGTCTAGAATCAAGCAGTCTCTGATTAGTGTTCATGTCCTGGAAGTAAGTTCATAGATGCTAAATTCTAGATAAGAGTACTTGAAATAAGTCTCTGATTAGTGTTTATGGGCTGGAAATAAGTTCATAAATGCTAAATTCTAGATAAAAGTGCTTATAACCAGTCTCTGATTAGTGTTCATGTGCTGGAAGTAAGTTCATAAATGCTAAATTCTAGATAAAAGTGCTTATAACCAGTCTCGGATTAGTGTTCATGTGCTGGAAGTAAGTTCATAAATGCTAAATTCTAAATAAAAGTGCTTATAACCAGTCTCTGATTAGTGTTCATGTGCTGGAAGTAAGTTCATAAATGCTAAATTCTAGATAAAAGTGCTTATAACCAGTCTCTGATTAGTGTTCATGTGCTGGAAGTAAGTTCATAAATGCTAAATTCTAGATAAAAGTGCCTATAACCAGTCTCTGATTAGTGTTCATGGGCTGGAAATAAGTTCATACATGCTAAATTCTAGATAAAAGTACTTATTATTAGTCTTCCTGTGTCAGAGCAACAAACAGTTAGATACTTAATATAAGAATATCATTAATTCAAACTCATTAAAACTGAGAGAAGAACATAAACCAGTTGCCTCATATTTAAATAAGTAGGCGGTAATCAAGGAAGAGAGGGCACGAGCATGTGTTCCAGACAGCAGACCAAAGCATTCATTTCCACACAAGTAACGTCACAGGGTCGTACTGAAACATGCAAGATTGTGCTGTATAATAAGGAACCACAAACAAGGATTATCAGCCAACGTGTTCTTGCTTTAATTCAGGTACATTGCATTGAATAAAAGAAGTACGTTCAGAGATGCATATACATTCAACCAAATAAGATAGAAACAGGACATCTGTCAGTGTGTAACATGTAAGATAAGGAACAAAGGATTATCAGCCAAAAGAATGTCCTGTTTCTATCCTTATTGGTTGACTATTTTATTCAATTGCAATATACACTGGCCCTTAATTAAAAGGTAGAACACCTACCTTTAATTAAGGGCCAGTGTATATTGCAATTGAATAAAATAAAAAATAAACAGTCAACCAATTAAGATAGAAACAGGACATTCTTTTGGCCTGGGAGCCCCCTGGGAGAAACTGAGCTATTTCGTAGTAAATTCCTTCCACTCAGTCATAGTCTTTTTATATACCCTTGTGGCATCACTCTCATGTATTTCATCAGAAAGAACCTCTGTCTGAATTACAGACAAAAGTGTTGCAATGCATTTTGGGTACGTTAAATTAAAGGCATAGTAGTACGCCATCAGTGTGATCATGCCATCGAATACGTTTTCCAGGGGGCTAACAGGAACCTCACCAATGGCGAGAATGCACACAGTGCCATCGTACAAAAGGACTGGGGACGACAGTGGACGCGTCTCCAGGTATTTGTTGGGATCCTCGTTTCCCTACAATTGACCAAATGTGACACATGTCAGGATGTGGAGTTCATATGAGTAAAAACAAGGGGAAAAATGTGGAACACCACAACATAATCCTCACCTGGAGAACATGGATGAGAGCCTCACTGGCATTTCCAAGACGTTTTGGTGGCAGTTTTGGTGATGGGAAGAGAGAGGGTAGTGATTGCAGAAGGGCAATGGTAAACTCCGCTGGGTGGAAGCAGAAGTGGAGAAAACTCAATATGCATTGAACCTTACAATAATACTCTACTTCCTAGAAATACTTCATTATTACTTCATAAATACACAGCAAATAATCAAAATGGAAGTTACTTCAGTTAACGACACAGATGAACAGCAAAATGTTTCCATTATATGGGATAAATCTGTAAAGACCTGGCATGAGCCTTGGGTTCAACTGTTCCCATTTGAAGAGAATAGAATGGAAGAGACATTGGGATTTGCAGTATGCCAGATGCATCGTACACATGCAGACAGAAGTAGGATTAGGACCTGACAAATTACAATACAGAACATACCTCCATACGTATCAATAGGAAAGGGTTTTTTTAGGACCTTCTTCCACAGACCATATAACTGCACATTGGCACAGAAGTTTTCCCATCTGTTCTTGGTCTCATCGATGTATCTTTTGTTGGTGCCACCCAAGATACGCCCAAGCTCATCGATTGCCTACAAGACAAAATTGGGCTTCAGTAGATTTACTAAGTTGGTGATTGCACTGTAGGCCGCAACATGAACCACGAAAAGTCCTTTAGAAAACGAATCCCGCTCCACAGGCGCGCATCTACACAATCTTTAGCTCATAAAAAAGAACGAGTCGTGCTTAGCTACCAAAAAAAAGTTCGTCGCTGACTTTCCAGTCAATTTTTGGTGCGTCTATGTTTTATGCCGAACTAGTTTCTTCAGAGCGCACAAGGATCTTGGTCGCGAGTGCTGGCACTTTACGACACGTGATCATGCTACACCAATAAGGTAGCTGCTTTTTGTCAACAGAGTTGCAAGATGGCGTCCACCATGCCTTCGTCGTGCAGTACGGAAGACGAAGAAAATACACCGGAATGTCTTAATAAATCAAAAAACAAACATTGTTTTATGCATATTACTTCAGTCAAGCACGAGGAGGTACATTATTTCACCACTACACGATGGAATACATACAGGACAAGCCTACAAACGTGGCTCGGGTTGGAGGGTGAGTCTCGAGACATGGCTGAGAACTTCAAACACTGTGTTGATGTGGAGTTTGAAAATATTCCCGAGGATGCATGGGCCAGCTGAGGAAGGCCTTAATTGAACTGGTGAAAGCCAATGAAGGCCTTGATGCTTCAAACTACAGGTAACTGCAATGCATTTTTCTCTCAAGTCTTATTATTTGTCATGTGCAAGTCCAGCTTTACACAACATGTGTGTGACAGGCCTGAGAAACTGTTTTTAAGTCTTGCTGTTTGCACAGACATGTACCAGTTGGCAACAAGGAGAATAGCTGGTGTGTGTGTGTGTGTGTGTGCGTGTGTGCGTGTGCGCGTGTGCGTGCGTGCGTGTGTGTGTGCGTGCGTGTGGTGTGGTTAGTGATGTTGTGTGCCTTTCTTGGGCATCTTTGGTGTTAAATGTGCTGTATGGCAGATAGGTTCTCTCAAGTCTTATTATTTGTCATGTGCAAGTCCAGCTTTACACAACATGTGTGTGACAGGCCTGAGAAACTGTTTTTAAGTCTTGCTGTTTGCACAGACATGTACCAGTTGGCAACAAGGAGAATAGCTGGTGTGTGTGTGTGTGTGTGTGTGTGTGTGTGTGTGTGTGTGTGTGTGTGTGTGTGTGTGTGTGTGTGTGTGTGCGTGCGTGCGTGTGTGCGTGTGGTGTGGTTAGTGATGTTGTGTGCCTTTCTTGGGCATCTTTGGTGTTAAATGTGCTGTATGGCAGATAGGTTCTAGCCTGTTATGTCTTGTACCACCTCCACCACTCTCTGCTTTTCATGATACTCCTGTGACTCTTAATTGTCACTGTTTTGTTGTGTTGCAGACAGGATATGTTGAAGAAGAGGCTGACTCGTGATTTCCCCCATCAGTATCAAAAACCTAGAACGGTCACGTAGAGCTGATGCAGGGTCACAACGCATACAAATCTTAGACCCGGATCAGAGGACCCCAACCCAATGGAAAAAGTTTCTCTCAGAAGGAACAAATAAGGAAGCACTTGCCGAATTCCTGTATGTTGCATGGAAAAATGCAGACCTTACAATAGTGGGCAAAAACCTCTGCTTGTACATCGCACATACAAATCAATGTCACTGTGTGACTGTTAAGGAGAGTGTACAGTCTGTTCGTGTTGTTGAAGACCTGTTGTTGTTTTTACATGCACAACATGCTGCACGGGAGCATAAAGCTGTCATTATCAAGAGCTCTGACACTGATGTGGCAGTCATTGCTGTAAGTGTGTAGACAGATTTCCCATGCAGTTTATATGTTTTCACAGGGACTGGCAACAGGACACGTATCATTGACATTACCAAGGTGTCATCAGCAAACAAAATATAAGTGCTCCATCACCTGCTGAATGTGGTTGGCAAATAGAGGATGGGACCTTGCACCTGGATGACCAGAAATCCGGCCCCTGACAGTGGTTTGCATGTGATACACTGCGGCTGCAAAGGTGCCTGTGAGACAGGAAGATGTTCCTGTTTTTCTGCAGGACTGTGTTACAGACTTATGTCGTTGCTGTAATTGTGCCAACACAAAAGAAACTGAGGAACTGGAAGATAACTCTCCTGACACTGACAGTGAGGACTGAGTGTCCTTAATCTGTTATTTCTTATTTAGTTTTGTACAGTTTTATATATCATATTTCATATTTTTCATAAAGATTGTTTTTATGGTTCATCAGTGTTGTTTTCATTTGTGGAAGAATGAATGAATGAATGAACGAACGAACGAACAAATGGTCATTGGTATAAGTACAATTACTGCCTTTTATTGATACAAGGAAGGAGGTTTATTTGTCACATACATAGAAATACTAACGTAAAGCATGTAGTCATTGTGTGTGTTCAGGATACGGAATGCTTGAGGAAAGAAGCTCCTCCTCAGTCTCTCTGTTCTGGTCTTGTAGCAGCAGAGACGTTTGCCTGACCTCAGTGTTTTGAAAAGTCCATGGTCAGGATGTTAGGAGTCCTTTACAATACTTTGGGCCCTGGTATGTAGTCTTCTCTTGTAGGTCTCCTGCAGAATAGGGAGAGGTGCTCTGATGATGCGGCACTGCAGTCACAGGCTGTACAGTTCCCATACCAAGTGATGATGCTGTCAGGACACACAGCTGATGGGTGCTGATGCTATGAACTTCCTCAGCTGACGTAGGAAGTACAGTCTTTGCCTTGATTTCTTCAGTGTGTGCTGGGTGTTCACAGTCCATGTTAGATCGTCAGTAAGGTGTATTCCCAGGTATGTCAAACTTGATCTAAATGACTTAACATAAGCATAACATTATCGTATATTTGCCTCATTGTTCTTATGGGACGCGGCTATGTATACAGCACTATTTAGAACCCATTTAGCCCACTTTTGAGGATGTTCGGGTGTTTTCCTCTTTATCGGTAACGTTGAATCTAACCACGGGAGCCGCCATCTTGCCATTCTGTTGACAAAAAGCAGCTACCTCATTGGTGTAGAACGATCACGTGTCGAAAAGTGCCAGCACTCGCGACCAAGATCCTTGTGCGCTCTGAAGAAACTAGTTCGGCATAAAACATAGACGCACCAAAAATTGACTGGAAAGTCAGCGACGAACTTTTTTTTGGTAGCTAAGCACGACTCGTTCTTTTTTATGAGCTAAAGATTGTGTAGATGCGCGCCTGTGGAGCGGGTTGAAACGAAAACAGTGTTCATGTTGCGGCCTACTGTGGTTCGAACGGAGAAGGGCTAACAAGGAAATAACCATCAAGACTGCACCTTTAATTTCAGCTGCCACCTTTGTGACCTCGAGCAAGGCAATTGGACAGAGATGCTCTGACGCTGGCCCTAAGGATGTTGCTTTGGAAAAAAGTGTTTGCTAAAAGATAAAGGGTGCAAATGACTCACATGTCTAGGATCTTTAAAACATGGATACGCATCCATGACCTTGGCGGCCCTGTCTTCTTTCCTTATTGCGTCGGAATCGATGAAGGCCCGTCTGGCCTCAAACTCCAAATTCAAAATCTGAGCAACATCACATTGGTTCGGCTTGGAGTTAGGTCTGCTGTACATGGTACTTAAGGTCTTATAGTGCCTTGCTTGGGTTTTGCGGCTGTCCTGGTCTAAACATAGAGAAAACACCAGAGAAAAGATCAAATATAAGGACGCCAATCATGTCATACATGCACACCCCTAGAATGGCTTTCCTAAACATAAGATGAGTTCATGATAACAGCTCTTCATAAACAAAATCTTACTGTGGTGGAATATTTTAGCACTCATTTACTTCTGCATTGGCATACCTGGACTGAGCTCATCATCGCTCTCAGGCAGTAATATAGTTGAAGCTAATGACACATCGGTTGAAGGAGTTGAAAGTTCACTCTCATCTTCTGGACTCGGTTCAAAGAGTGACCTCTTCTGTACCCCCCGTTATGGCATTCGGCCTTGCCTTTTTCTTGGGGACTTGATGTTTTGCACACGCTTGTACATTTTAGAGTATACAGTCAGCTGTGGGAAAGAAATGTTTGAGTCATTACTCCGCCTTTCCCAGCCAAACCCCAGTACATTAGTTGAAAGAGAAAAAGCACTTACATAAGGCATATCTGACGAGTCGCGCAGCATAGGGTAATAATCTATAATCTTCTGTGCCATTGCCTGGATTTCATTTTTTGAAGGGTACATCTGTTCTTGACCTGAACAACTGGCACGGAGGATAGCCACCATGCTCGTTACGGTGTTCCTTATCAGTCGGCAAAGCAGTTCTCTAGACATCTTACACTGTCTTTCTTTCCCACTGCGGAGCAGTTCAAAATACTGGCTTCTGACCATGTCTAGTTCGGAGTCTGAGTATACCACATACTCGGGAGGATCCGGCATTTTCATGGTTTTCGGTTGAATTCTTTTGGGGGTGGAGGTTTGGGGCTGGCTTGGCAACATGACACTTGTGGATGGCTGGTTGACAGCTTCATCCATTGCATTCTCACTCTGTACCTGCAATTGGGAATTAAATCAAATTTGAGGTTTCTGTGTGGTGTCAAGTCAGAAAAACAGTTAGTAACATCATTATATACATGGCAGGTGACGAAACTAAGAAATACCAGTGTTTCCATCAACAAAATTTTATTTAACGAATAAAAATGTCACATTTTGGGCTGTAACCACCTTCTAAGTAGGGCATTTCTATGCCATTTTTTTTTTCTTAATTGGGATTCTCAGTGACATCATTCTGCCCCAATGGGTCAAAACTATATTACAGGAACACCCTAATAAGGAATTGTATCAACCCATATGTGTTAAACTTGAAGTACAAGTTATAGGTTAGGATTAGACCTAGCAGCCGATCCACCATTAGGTCTATGCTGTACCAAACTTTTGTCAATCTTCCTACGAACAGCTGTGTGATTTTGAACAATCAGGCTTTCTCTAGCTATGCATGTGGACATTTACCTTTGGATGAATGCCATCCCACAACTTCTTTCTTCTCATAAAGTGCTGTGGTCCAGGAAAAAGATCCAGCAGATCATCCCGACTGAGGGTTTTCAAAATCCCTTCATCAACCTCGGCAGCTTTAAAATTACAAGAAACATAATCAGCTTGTTACGAATGGTGGGTGATGTGAAGGACTCAAATGCACGACTCAGCACAGGGGTAGGTTGAAAGGGTTAAACATTTTACTAGCCGGGTTCGGTACACAGGTAGGCAGTCCAAGAGTGGCAAACAATCCAAACAAGGAAAAGGCAGGAGAATAGTCGTAGTACAGGCAGAGGTCAGAAGCACGAGTAATCACATTAACCAGGAGGAAGCGCTAATCGCTAGGAACACAAGGAACAGCGGAAAAAACAAGGAACATACCAGGTAACAACAATTTACGAAGACGCCACGAGAAACAAGAAAACAAGGACTATATATACACACAGGCAACAGATAACGAGGGACAGGTGAGAACAATCAAGGCGGGGCAGACAAAGACACAGGTGGACTAAACAAGGGGAATTAACAGGACACAGGTGAAACCAATAATACAAACAAACCGGGAGATTGGGAACAGGTGAGGGGTGGAGACACGGACAACAACAAGAGGGCACATGGCATAGACAAACAAACATAGGAAAGCACATGGCGGGAACAAGGAAGCACGAGGACAAGACAAGGGAACAAACATGTGACAACACAAGGGAGACAAACGCAGAAATTAAACACGGACAGAACACAGACCTTACACAGCTTCACATCAAACCATGATTTCATTTTTTTTCCAATGCACTTTCATTTCACAGCAACTTCACATACAAATCACATCATTACTCTGCCAACTGCCAAATAGGCCTATAGTACTCATTGAATGTGCATGAAATTGGCACCACCCAGTAGCCAAAGTAAAAAAAAAAAAAAAAGCCCTGAATGTAACCTCAGAGGTCTGCGAAACATGCATTCATGATGCATTTTTAAGGAACAGGCTGATAAAATGGTCCAGTATGCCGAATTTGACTAGCCCTACTCTGAAGATGAAATCTGAGTTTTGAACCCCATTCCTGCAAAAGCTATTGATTGTAACATAACACAATATATTTAAGTAAGGGATAATGTATTGTCCGCAGGTCATTATCCAAAAATAAATCCAGACGGGGCGAACAGCACCCTGACGCGCAGCGGAGCGATGTTGTTTCGTCCTGAAGGGATTTATTTTTGGATAATGACCTGCGGACAATACATTATCCCTTACTTAAATATATTGTCCATGGATTTATACTGTATGTTACACGCAAATAGAACTTTTAAGTTTCAGTTGGTGTGTAGCAAATGTTCCAAAAAGTACCGTTGATTTGAATGGGCCATCCTAACGTTCGCAGGTGAGTATTTCTTGATATTGACCGCTGCGAAAAGATATTGACCGCTGTCATTGGCAACGGGTTTTGTGCTTTTAATTCACATCTTTCATATCATTCGCAAGTAGTCCAGTTATTTAACGTAACAGACTCATTGTAATTTGAAGTCAGCAAGTAATGGGTTGCTACGCAACACCTGAAACTTAAAAGTTATATTTGCTTGAAGAACTATTTTTTTTTAGCAGAAATCACGAAACGGCAACTAAATCATTAAAGAGAGGTATTTTGGAGGAATGTCTTCTATCGTTTTTGGCAAGTAAGCCCATAATAAGCGTCCGTTGGTCATTATCCTAAAATAAATCCCTTCAGGACGAAACAACGATAATGACCTCAGGACAATACAGTACCGCTTACATATCGGACCTGCGGACGTTCGGGTGGCCCATTCAAATCAACGGAACTTTTTGGAACATTGTGAAGAGCCGTATAATAATGAATATTTAATTGATAGATCATGTCATGCTTCTCCTTTAATTGGTTCACCCCCAGATGTAACTAATTTATAGCTTATATTTAATGCTACAACTTATATGAAGAGATAAGTACTTTGTGTGACAAGTGCACATAGTATTGGGGATGATTAGATTCATACATTGTCCATGACTTGGTGCCGCGAAAGACCCTAGAGCAGGGGTCGGCAAGTAACTTGGGCCGCGGGCCAGTATTTTTCCTCGCCACTAGGTGGCGGGCCAAAGTCTGGGTTACTGCATTTTAAGACGCTGCGATAGGTGCACTCGCAACAACTAGGCCTACATGGAGAATGGATAGGTCTACTACAAATAACTAATGATAATAAACCATGTGAATGAGCCCATTGGTTGTCTGTTTGAATAATTTAATTATTTTAACGAACTCTGTCTTAACCCCCTGTCAATATAGCCTTGCCTATTGTGAATAATAGCAATGACGAAGTTTTTTCAACATTGAGCCTCCTAATTAGACCTAGGTTACTGCTTAGAGTCCATCTTAGACTACTTTTATTTCGAAATAGTTGGTTGACGCACCTCCTTACAATGTTTATTGTTTGGGAAAATAGCGTGCAGAGAGAAATTAGCATACAATGTCTTTGTCAAAAGGTCTGAAGAGGAAAGTTGACAACGACAACAGAGCCTATTAAACTTTGCCTTCATCTTACCCGGCTTCACTAATGGAAAGCCCATGTGTCTCATCTGCAACAAATTTGTTGTGGTTTGCAAAGGGTACAATGTCAATGATCAGGCTATGTCTCTTCAATTTAAGGAGTGATGAGGCTGGTGCACTCAATAGCACGCTATCGACTAACATTACCTCAGACAAGGTAGCTAGCTAGCAGGTTAGCTGGCAAAATAGTCTTACAAAACGAGATGACGATACAAATTTTAAAAGACGTTTTTTCTGACTTCCACAAACAGAAAACACAGCCGATTACCCACGTTGTCATTATTGGTGCGCAAAAACAGCTCTCACTGACGTACACCGGTGCTTGCTTTGTAGTAACAAAGTGACTTGTCATTTCTATGAGTGAGGTAACGTTAAAATTCGCTTTATTGAACGTCCTTCAAAAGTCCCCCAATAAAAGTGTCATGGGTTTACGATCCATTTAAATTTCATTGATCTACCGATGTCAATTCAGAGATGCTAGTTATAAACCAACCGACACTTCTCTGTGACAGCCATACGAAGACGTTACGAGAGGGTTGCCTTGCCAGAACAAACAGGAGGATGCTAGATAATATTACTATTTCTAATACGTTTTTGAAATTTGACATCAACATGGTCTGTCATCCAAACGTGGTGGCTCGTCATCGTTGGTGCACATAAATACTGTCTCATCCAGTGAGAATAGACGCGGGCGTTTAGGATTACTAGCCATAACTGTAAAACACACTGTTTCTCCTCAGGCGATCTGTCAGTAGTGAGATGTAGCGATAAAAAACTTCAGAAAAGTCAATGACAGGAAACCCAGTTTCCGGTTTCAAAATAAAAGTAAAATGTTAATCTAACCATTAGCGGGGTATTATTTCATGAATTAATGTTGTAGTATAAAAACTGTCTCTTTAAAAAAAACTGCTACGATCGGAATAATTTGACGGGCTCAAAAAATGAACTGGCGGGCCACAATTTGCCCGCGGGCCGCCTGTTGCCGACCCATGCCCTAGAGTCCACCCAGCTAAGTGTCAGCTAGCAAATAAGACGGCTTTGAATAAATTCAAATTCAATTCGGTTAGGCACAGCGACAGGAAACGGCCAACATAAATTACCTACAAACTTTGAGAGTTCTAGCAAAACAACACAAGTAACCACATACTTTGCTCCTATATCAGCTTCTGAGAAATAGTTTCCGTAGGTTTCATACTGCACTCTCCTTCACCTTGCTAGCCTAGCCCACATTCAAGACTCGTCTTCACTCAGTTGGATTAGCACAAACCACTAATACCTCGTCTAAAAATATATATTTTTTTTACCTTGTAACACAAAACGTGTGGTGTCATCCAAGTCATCCATGCTGCATCAGCTGCTCAATGGTAGTTATCCAGCGTTGAATATTCCTGTTCCAACAAATGGACAGTCAAAAAGTTTAGGGTTGCCCACATGTAGGGTTTACCTCAAGTTAGATATGATAGCTAGCTACATGGTAAGCAAATTAGCTACCATTAGCATGGTAAGCACATCTGGTTGGCTAGCATGTTAGGGTAGCTAGCCAGTAACGAGGCTTCTATTACAGCAAATCCTTGACTAATTAGGGTAGATGGAAACAACATTATCCTAAAACATGCAATTTTGCACGATAAAGCAGCGTTACACTTACGTTTAAATTGCACCCAGTTGGAGTTGTCTTGTTCTGTTCAAATGCTCCTGCGTAGTGTCTGGTAGTCTGAAAGGCGCCAAAAACTCTTATCACTGACGTCATTTAGATGTAACGGACGGTTAGGGGAGCAGCAGGCTCAGAAGAGATCGGAAATTATTATTTAATTTAATTTAATTTAATTATATTATATTATTAAATATTTTTTTTTTGCCACAGAATCTTGACAATTGTTTATAATTACGACGTATGCGTAATACTTGTTTTATATGTAATATAAATTGTTTCGTCCAATAGCCATTAGGTTAACCAATCAGGAGTCCAAACAAGTCCAAAACAGGCAACAGGGTAGCCAAAAGAAGAAGAAGAAGAAGAAGAAGGTAGCATTCATTTGAAGACATGTGGCGTTGTATGATCTGTATCGTTTTTGTTGCTTTTAGATTAAAGCTTCTTCTCAGCCACATTAATGTCACACATGGTCGTAGTGCAGATTTTTGGGTTTTCTGTGGAATTGATGGCTGTGAGCAAGAGTTTAGAGTTTTCAACTCATTTTTTCGCCACCTGAAGCGAACGCATCCTCTGTATGTTACATCTGGATGTCCACCAATTGGATGGAGAGCGACACCCACATCACCAGCTCTATTAGAAAACTTCGGTGTATCGATATTTGCCGATTCTGCGACTCCTTCCTTTGACAACTCTGTGGAATCATCATTACCTGACCGTCCTCTCGAACTTGGAACACAGGAACCACCAGAGCTGCCTGAGGACCAATCATGCAATGCAGTGAGTTTGCACTTTAGGCATTTTTTTAATTTGCGAAGATCATGATAGGGGTGAGCTACTTTGGAGTGCGGTTTGTAGCCTGTTTGGTTATCTTATCTATGTGCGGAAGAAATGTGATATGTAGCCTAAGAGGCTGTTAGGTTATATTAATTTGATATTCATTGATAAATTGTATTGGATCTAAATTTATTTCAATTAGGCAGCATAATATAGGCCATACAATATAGCCTATTTCAATTTTCACTTTGAGTAGTTTTATATAAAAAATGACTTGTTAAGTGGGATTTAAATTTAGAATTCAATTTGTATGGAACTACAAATGGTCACTAGCCTAACCTAAGTCTTGGTATTTGTGATTGATCAGGAAGAAGCTGCAGTTCCAACCAGTTCTGTAACCAGGCCTGACATTGCCAGATCTGCAGCAGCTTTTGCACTAAGTGTTCGGGAGCAATGCCACTTATCACAGGTAAGCATTTCCAGATGTCAGAACAATAGTTAATTGGATAAAATGGTCATGGTCATCCCTTGTAATGACTTTAACTTAAAACTTTTCACAGAGGACCGTCAACAACATTGTTGCGGGGGTGCAGCAATACCAAGCCACTCTCCTGGATACATTGAGGAACAGAGTGAGAAAAGTGTTTGAAGAACACCCAGGGACATCTACTCAACTTCAAGAGGATGCACTGGCTACCTTTGATACTTTCGTAGACCCCTTCTCCACTACTGCGTACAGACAGAATAGAACTATTTCAGAACTTTTCAGTCCAGTCAGTCCAGAGGAAGTCACAGTCTCTCGTAAAATTTGTTGGGTCAAGCAAGGCAGTTCAAAAGTTATGGCCATAAGAAACAAATGCTTTTACTATGTGCCGCTAATTGAAAGCTTAAAACAGCTTCTCTCAAATTCGAGAATCTTCACTATGTTGAATAGTGTACCACAGAAAAGCACAGAGGGATTCTCATATGACTTTACTGATGGGCAAATTTTCACAACTCATCCATTGTATTCTGTAAGGCCTAATGCATTACAAATCATTCTGTATACAGATGACATCCAAATATGCAACCCCTTAGGTTCTTATGCCCATCCAAATAAATTGTTAATGGTTTATTACACCTTAGGTAACATTGATCCAAAATTTAGGTCTAAGTTAGCAGCAATATGACTCCTAGCTATTGCAAAAGCTGAGGATGTTTCACAGTGGGGTGTCGATGTTGTTTTACAAAGAATTCTGAAAGATGTGGATTTGCTCTATAATGGTGTTAAAATTGAAACATCAAATGGTGACATGGACTTGCATGGTGCTGTGATAGCTGTGTGTGGAGACACCCTTGCCCAACATGAGCTTGCGGGGTTCAAAGAAGGTGTTGGCTTTGCCTATAGCAAGTGCAGACACTGTGAATGCACTTTTGAGGATATGCAAACATGTTTTGACGAAAATGAGTTTGTCCGAAGAACTTTGGAGAATCATTGTAGGCAGTGCCTTGAAATAGACAAAGCTAGCACAGATAATTTGAAGGCCTCCCTCAGAACCACTTATGGAATTAACAGAAGAAGCAGACTAGTGGATTTTCCTGCATTTGACCTAATCAATCAAACTCCTCAGGACATAATGCATGTCATTTTCGAGGGTGTAGCTCCAATGGAAATTAAGCTTGTGTTAAAAAAACGTATTCTGTCAGGAGAATTAGAATTAGATGCCTTCAATTCAGCCCTTCAGAGTTTTCCTTACTCACCCCTTGATATACGTGATAAGCCTTGCCCTATTAGTGTCAGCACTTTGGCAGCTAATGATAACAAATTGAAACAGTCTTGTGGGCAAATGTTTATACTTTTGAAAATACTACCTTTTCTTCTGCATGATGTGGACAGTGAGTATGTCAGGTTTATTAATAAGTTGATTGAGATAGTACAGATAGTACTTGCTCCAGTTATCTCGTTACAAATGATATCACAGCTCAAAATTATGATAGAGGAACACTTGTATCAATTCAAACATCTTTTCCCTGAGAGTAATGTAATACCTAAGCAACATTACATGTTGCATCTACCGAGTCAAATCAAAGCCCTTGGTCCTTTGACAAGAAGTATGTGCATGCGATTTGAAGCAAAGCACAGTTATTTTAAGCAGTGGGCTTCAACGTTAAATTTTAAAAATGTTTGCATGTCACTTGCAAAACATAATCAATTTCTTGAGTGTTGTCAGAATGACATTGGCGTTGAACATCCCATTTTTGCAAATGAGAAAGAATTGGGGCCTGTCTCGGAGGTGACAGACACACATTATATTAAGGCTAAATTTAGAGATTTTTTGGGCATGGACATCACAGGATCAATTGTTTCGGTGAAATGGATCATCCTCAATGGAAATAAATACATCAGTGGGAAGTCTATGATTGTCTCAGATGTGGAAGATACTTTACCCGTGTTTGGATTGGTGAAGGACATCTTAATTGTAGATTAATCTTTTGTTGCTTTTGAAACGATGCGCTATGAAACATTACATTTTGACAAGGATTTGATGGCATATAAAGTGACACTTCCTGTTCTTGCTCAGGCAACAGAACTAGCGCACAAGCTTATTGATTACACTTCATATTTTTCTGTTACGTTCAAAGAAAGTGTGTTTGTGCCAATAAAATATAATCTTAGTGACATCATTGCAAATAGAAATGGTCCTGGCCCATCATGAGTTCTAACTGAAGTCATTGCACTCATCATTATGTATAAATAACCAGTTGTCACTGAGTAGGCACATTTTGTTTATGGCGATTCTCCCTTTGAGGTTGAGCATGTTTTTTGTTGAATAAAAGTGTCTTTCCTGACCAAATTATGCAGTCACTCTTAAATCAAGCAAGTGTGTGTCATTTAATCTTGAAATGAATTGAGTTTTATGGAGAAAATGTAAGGTGAATTGATGTTTGAGATATTTTATCTTATTTTAAAAGTAAATTACCTAGATTTAAGATTTCCTGACTTATTAAGGCATAAAAGACATATTGGTGTGAACATTTAAGAATACGTAACCAACCTAGAACTGATAACTAGCAAATTAATCTAAAAACAAGATACATTTCCAGATCTAAGATTTTTAATCTTGGCAAGAATAGAAGAATTTGCAGTGTAAGTTTATCCATGTAAATGGAGACTGAACGAAACGCACGACACTGCATACACAACAGAATTCTGGTTGTATTACATTTAGTATGTTCTGTAAACATTACTGTATGCTCATCTAGGACAACCCTAGTGAGACTGTTGTATTGTATAGGGGTATTAATATTGAGTTAGATGAAGTGGATGGACTGTTTAAAATAATGCTAAAACTGGGTTTTGATGTATAGGAGTTCAAATGTACTTGTTTCATCATATGGTAGATTGATAGTGTGTATTTGATAAAGTCATGAAAATATGGTTTAGTGTGTCCATATGGACACAAAGGGGGGAATATGTGGGATATTTTAATATGATTCAGGAGGAAGGTCAGATAATTACTTTAATTAGTTTGAGGATCAGATACACTCTAAACACGATGTTAGAAAAGGGGTTTGGCCCACCGGGTAGAGGATGGGTCATGATACACATTTTAAGCTTTCTGATTGGATGGAGTCAGGTTAGAGCAGTGGTTCTCAAAGTGGGGGGCGCAAGGGGCTGGACTGACACAAACAAATCAAATACTGTTTCGTTCCTGATCCACCAATCAAAACGGAGTGTTATCATTTGAACGCGAGTTGCAACTATGCTTCCGAGTATAAAAGTAACCATAGGCATGGTAAGCGGTCACCCTCGTTGAGACTACTCTCCAGACTTTGTGCGATTTCGCTTGTTTGCTTAATAATTCAAATTCATTGCTTTATAAACAGTCTTTTTAAAGACTCACTCCTTCCTTTATACTTTAGTTATACCTTACTGCACTTGTGCCGTAGGTTTATTCGTAGCTTATTCTAGTTATACCTTACTGCACTTGTGCCGTAGGTTTATTCCTAGCTTATTCTAAGGAGCAATTTGCTCCAGTCTTTTTAAAAAGCTCGTAGCCTGATAGCTAGCAATCTAGCTAGCTAACTTCTTACAACTGCAGCTAGCCCTTTTATCCTTAACACCTACCTTTACATTTTTTTGATCATCCACCGTGTTGCAACACATAAAACAATAGCACTTGAATATTACCCTGTGCTGTCCCTGTCTGTATTGTGTACAGTTCGTTTTATTAGGAACCGTTGCCTAGCTAGCACAGTCACACATACAAACACACTCACAAGACCACGACGTTGAAATCAGAACTTTATTAACTTCACAGACACTGTATCAGCAAACAGCTATGGATAAGTTTCTGATTCGTAAAAGTCAGGCAACCGATGCGCCAGTTGCGAAGAAGCCAAAGCTTCGCAAATATGATGAGAGCTATTTGCAGTTTGGTTTTACTGCCACTGGCACGACTGAGCAATGTCCTCAGTGTGTTTTGTGTGCCGAGGTGCTAGCAAATGACAGCATGAAGCCATGCAAATTAAAAAGGCACCTCGACACCAAACACCCTGAGTTTAAAGAGAAGCCTGTAGACTTCTTTAAACGTAAGCGTGATGGCCTCCAGCAACAAAAAACCACCATATCCAAGCATAGCACTGTCTCCAAGCAGTGTCTGGAGGCATCGTATGTAGTTGCTCATAGGATTGCTAAGCTTGGCAAACCCCATACAATTGCTGAAACACTGATTTTGCCGGCCGCGCAAGACATGTGTAGAATAATGATGGGTGACAGTGCGGCTGCTAAACTCAGCGCAATACCCATGTCAAATGACACTGTATCACGCCGAATATCAGAAATGTCCAGTGATATAAAAGAGCAGCTAATTGAATACATTAAAATCAGTCCTTACTATGCACTGCAGCTGGACGAATCCACTGACATTGCTGGACAGGCCCAGCTTCTCACTTACGTCAGGTATGTGCGGGAAAAGGAAATTGAGGAGGACATCCTGTTTTGCCGGCCTCTTCAGACCCGTACAACCGGGGAGGCAATATTTAATGTCCTTGACTCGTTTATCCAAGAAAGTGGTTTGGGCTGGGGAAAGTGTATTGGCCTCTGCACAGATGGAGCGCGGTCGATGACAGGGCATGAGCGTGGCCTCGTAGCTCGCGTCCAGCAAGTTGCTCCACTTGTGCAATGGACACACTGCATGGTCCATCGCGAGGCACTTGCTGCCAAGAAAATGCCACCGCTGTTCGAGTCAGTGCTTCATCAGGCCGTGAAAATTATTAATCATATTAAGGCTCGTCCACTTAACTCCCGTTTGTTTGGGGTGCTCTGCCAGGAGATGGGGTCAGGGCACGAACAGTTGTTGCTGCACACTGAAGTTCGCTGGCTCTCCAGGGGGCGGGTGTTACAACGGCTGTATGAGTTGCGAGAGGAGGTAAAGTTGTTTTTGACCGAAAGTCAAACAGATCTGGCGAAGCACCTGGATGATACCATGTGGCTTGCCTCTCTCTCCTATTTGGTGGATATTTTTGACCGGCTGAATGGCCTAAACCTGTCTTTGCAAGGCCGCCAATCTAACGTTCTGCTCCTCGTTGATAGAGTGAATGCCTTCACACAAAAAATTGCTCTCTGGCATGGCCGCATCAGTTCTGGAAACTGCGACATGTTTCCCAGCCTTGCAGACTTCATTGCCGATGCACGTGGCACTGATTTCTCCTCTCTCCTCCAATCAGCTGCTGATCACCTTTCAGCGCTGAAGAATCAGTTTGGGTCCTATTTCAAAGAGGACTACCGTTCATTCGCCTGGGTTCGGGATCCATTTATCTGCTCAGCAGACGAGCTGTCAATAGACATGCAAGAGCAGCTAATTGAGCTGAAGAGTGACAGTAGACTTAAACATCTGTTTACCACCTCTTCTCTTTCGTCATTCTGGGTAGCAATGATGCCGGAATACCCTCAGCTTTCCGACATAGCCTCAAAAATGCTCCTCCTTTTCGCGTCAACATATTTGTGTGAGGCAGGCTTTTCAAAACTGACTGCGCTTAAAACTAAATACCGCAACCGCGCACAGATCAAGGATGACCTGAGGATATGTTTGTCAAACATTGCCCCAAGATTTGAGGACCTTTGCAAGGCAAAGCAGGCTCATGTCTCACATTGACAGACCTGTAAGATTTTTTTTTGTAAAGATCACAATTGGCCCATAATAATAACAACAGTATCCTAATGATAGCAATAAAAACACATATTATAATTATGATAATAATAATACAAAGATGGTGATAATAATGATGATTATTATAATAAGAAAGCATGCAGGCTCATATAGCTGCTAATATTAATAGCCTACTAATAGGCCTGCTACTACTGATAATAATAATAACAATAATAATTATAAATAGTAATAATAATTGTCTGTATGGGCCTAACAATAACAAAAGCCTAACCTTGACATGTCAGGCCTATCAATAACAATATGCTATCTATCTATCTATCTATATATGGTGGTGTAGTTGAGGGCGGTGGCGGCGGGCGGCCGGCGGCGGGGGGGCCCCAACTACCCCTAACCAGCTTTGGGGGGGCCCAGCTTGCAAAAGTTTGAGAACCCCTGGGTTAGAGGTTAATGATTTGGTTGGTTACAGGGGCAGCCAGTCATGGCTGAAGTGGGAGAGTCAGAAGAGATTTAAATGGCAGCGCGCGACGCTAGGCAGACAGAAATATTCCTAGGACTTTCTCTTATTGTGGTTTAAGATCTGCAATAAACCCTGCTGAAGAATTCGCCATCTGCTGTTCGACTCCTGCTTAAATGGGACCGCGTGTGTGTATATTTTAGACACGACACTAGCACCCTCAGTAGAGGTGTAGGGTTGATCTCTTTGACCACGACGTTCATCTTCTTCTAAATCAGATTCAGATACCCCTTGCATTTCTTCTTCTTCAACGTCACATCATTCTTCTACTCGTGGAATTTTGGGTATCAAAAACCGATCCATTATTGTGAATTTGTTGATACTACCGCTTGACTTTGACAGTGCACTAGCTCTCTTTCTCCTTCAATCGTCAGGAAACGTCAACGTTCTAGTGATGTGTCGTTCGTGAACGATTCGTTCATTTTGAACGAATCCTTACAAGGACTCGAGAGTAACGAGTCCTCTCCAAAAAAGATTCGTTCATTTTCTCGTGGCCACGCATCGGGACTTGCATAGGCTCAGCCAAGGAAACAGAAATGATTCGTTGAATGCAGGTCACGTGGGAAATGATCCAAAGATCCGTATCCGAAGACCGAGTCGGAAAATGAATCATTTCTGTTTCCTCTAGCTACCAGTACTGAGCCTATGCAGGTCACGTGAAAAATGATCCAAAGATCCGTATCCGGCAGATGAACGAATCATTGATCCGAAGATCTGTATCCGGCAGATGAACGAATCGTTCACCTCCGGATCGTTCATTGACCCGAAGACACGGTCGGGAGGTGAACAACTCGTTCATCTGCCGGATCGTTCATTGACTGGAAGACACGGTCGGGAGGTGAACGACTCGTTCATCTGCCGGATACAGATCAGATCTCGTTCATTGTTCATTTTCCACGTGACCTGCATAGGCTCAGCACTTTTAGCTAGAGAAAACAGAAATGATTCGTTCATTTTGACTGGGTCTTCGGATACGGATCTTAGGATAACTTTTCACGTGACCTGCATAGGCTCAGAAGAGGAAACGGAAAGGATTTGTTTACCTTGTTCACTTTCGCGTGGCTAGGTTTAGTAAGACGTGAATGATATTCCTTCACTAGTAGTAATTACAGGTTTCGTTATTTTAACTTTTTTGTACTTTACTTAGGGTTCAGCGTAATAGTTTGCCGTGATAATTGAATGCTAGTGTGATAATGACCACTTCAAATCATCCAGACTGTCATGATACAATATTTTAATGCAGGAATTTCTCTCCAGGTAGGCTGTAAGGTGTAGTTGTTGCGTGTCTGCGGTGCGTTCTGTGTATTGTATGCTTGTGGTGTGTAAGTGTGTGTGCGATTTTGACCATAATTAAACTTGTCTTGTTCTTATAATTATATGATTCACTGTACAGTTTGACTAACCACACTGTCGGAGTAATTTTAGTTTATTTATTTTTGTTGTGTTGTTATCCCAGAGTGATAAGGTTGCTAGGGCCTTGCTGAGTTTTCCTGCCATTAGTATTATAGTTTTGATGTTTGGTTTTACACCCAAGGATTGTGTTTGGTGATTTGATTTGGCAACACTGATTTATTTATCATTTGATTTTGGGTTGGATCATATAATTTGCTGTGCTTGTGTGTTTTTGTTTCTGTTTTCTCTTTTTGTTAGGTTAAATTCAGTAGGCCATGGATGCTTAGCTCCTGGATGGTCTGCACATCAAAGCCCTCCTATCAGTACCAGTGCATGTGTAACTGTTGTCCTTTTCCTTTTAAACTTTGCTTAAACAAAACCCTATGCTTTTGTGGAAACTCATTCATTCAAAGTCTGTTGACTGGCCTGTATTACGACTAGTTACGCCATAGCTTGGCTTGAAGTAGGGCTGCACAGGTCTGTAGAGCAGGCTGGTAAGAGGCCTAACCACTGTGCAGTCGGCCCACCACATTATGATATTTGTTGTAGCTGAGAACAGGAGAGGACTTGCAACAAAAAGCAGTCTGGGAATTTGCTGTGAAGTGGCCTCAATTTGATACGCCAAATTTGAAGCCAGAAAAGAACAGAGGACCACCGCCCAGTACACAGTTCTGATGGATAAAATGCCATATGTTACAGGTTGTGTAAAAAGATAAAACAATAGAATAGTTAAAGACAGCACACACTGTATCATGTTTACAACACACAGAAGGTTTCTGTTTATTTCCAGTTTTGGAGTTGTGGACACATCAGAGCATTCACACACAATGGAGGATATCTAACATACATGTCTAAATATGAATTAGATGGTACATAGTAGATGATGCTATAATACCAGCATTGTGCACAAAACCCGTTACAGCAATCCAGTACATTTTCAAATACATTTTTATTCAGTTTCCTTTTTACACAAGTCTTGCACATAGACAAAGCATTTTTCACATGTCCAGTGTTACCATGTACAATATAAAAAATTGTTTGCAGGAAAAGGTCATTACAGACAACAACATAAATGCAAGGCCTTGGGCTTCAAACTCACTCTGGCCATGTCTGTAGCAGACATCCCCACTCTTTAACACAAACTAGGCCTTTGGCTACACTCACACATACAGTTCATCACACAGTATACTTTAACAATCAATCAATCAATCAATTTGTCAATTAACATTCAAATGTAAATGCACCCAATTATAGCCAAAAGGCTAGTTTCCATTGGCAGTCCCCCTGCCAGAGTGAAAAAGGCTATACAACCTTAAAAAAAGGCATTAACGTATAAATCAAACATAACATTGACAATAAATCAAAAATAAAATAAAATCCCAATATACAAGCTCCACTCAGTCCTTAACCATGGGTAGAAGGGAAAGAACAAAGTGGTAAACAAAAATAATTCTATTGCTTACCCACTAATGATCACATTTTTTGTTATTTATCAACCACGTTTTGAGATTTCTTTTAAAGCAGTTGAATGAGGTTGATTCTCTAATGTTCTGTGGGAGATGGTTCCATTCCCGGGCTGACCTAACTGAGAAAACCGACTGTCCAAATACCCTTTTTTTTAAAGGAATTTCACAGTCTCCTCTTGCTGCCCCTCGAGTAGCACTGGTTGCTGCTGTTATAAACTTGACTAAACTACATAGTGGTGGGGGGGCCAGGTTAAACCGGATTTTGAACATTAAACAGCAGTTCTTAAATGTGATCAGGTTGTCCCAACTTAAAAGTCTGTACTTATGGTGGACTGAACAGTGATGGTGTGACACTACAACACTAACACCACACATATTTTCTGATTCCTGAACGCTCATGATCCCAAAGTTGTCCTGATTGTTTGACAGTTATCAAAACAACATCAGAAGGATATCCAGTGAACACACACAGGCTCATGACCAAAGAGAAGGACAATCTTTTTGAATAGTTGCTCAGATTGTGCTGAAGTTGATTAAACTCTCTTGTATAGATCATGGTTAGAACATTATTAGAATTTGATACGAAAGTAATCAGATCTAAAGAGACAATTCAAGACAAAGCAAATTAATTAGTCCTTGATTTACAATGTGCACATCATTTGTATATAATAATAATAATAATAATAATAATAATAATGATTATAATAATAACAATAACAAAAATAATAATAAACTTCAGGTATAGAGTACCTTTCATACACATAAAGCAGCTCAAAGTGCTTTACATTTGGAGCATTTAAAAAAATAATAGATGAAAAATGATAACAGAAAAAATAATATTTGATTTGATTTTATTATCCACCCACTCAGCCTGATACACTTTTATATATTGTTTACAAAAGAAATTTAGATGAATTCCCATTCCTGTTTTTTACAAAGCTATTCACTCACATATCATGGAAGAAGTCTTAAACATGGTCACCATTCCCAAACCATTAAGCCTGGGTGTTGCTTTGCTCTACGGTATTTCTGCCATATCAAGCACAATTTTGGCTGCTCTATACATTTCATCCACCCCTTCTAGGAGCAGAGATCGTGTGGTAGCACCAGATGCTGCAGCTGCTGCTATGTTGCCAGCACCAGGTAAAAAGAATGACAGTGACTCAGTAACAACTGCTGCCAAGATTTTTGCTATCATGCTCATTGCAAATGATGTACTGATAGCAATCTCCCTGACAAGTCCTGATATTTTAACCTCTTCCAGTATTGGCTTGTTTACCCTGTCTGACAACTTTTGAAGTGATCCATCATCTAGACCAAATGCATGGTAGCATTTGGTTAAGAAAGAGACTACTATGGCAACGTCACATGCAGTTGCTAGCCCTGGTACTGGGATTGCTGTTATGGTACCTGATGTGATGGCCACAGTCGATGCATATTTCTTGAATTCACTGTATTTCTCGTCAAGAGACTGCTTGGAATAAACAGGCAGACTCATAACCAGAGCATTTCTCTTGTGATCTGGAAGATCCTCTACCAGTTTATTTACCAGTTTCTGGAAGTCAAACCTTTCCAGGTAATGGGATGAAATGAGGAAGACAGGAGGAGATCCCAATGTGCTGAGATTTTCCAGACAGGCCTTCCTTATTTGCTCAAGTGTTGTCTCCTCTCCTATGTTCTTTCTGTTTTCGTTTGCTACATCATTATCAGTCTTTGTGCGAACAAAGTAGAAATTCTTCTTATTTTCCTTGATTTCATTTGCCAGCTTCATGTCATTTTCCGTGAATCTTGATGCACTTACTATGATAAAGAAGTCATAGTTTTGGTATTTGACATCGTTCATGTAGGTTTTCCCTTTGAATTCTCTGCTCCCTATGCCTGGCAGGTCCCAGATCTTCACATTGGGCATGGTTGGGTGGGGGTACATGGTGGGTTTTTCAACTCCAGTTTCTGCTGCTCCTTCATCAGGTTCTTGAAGACCTCTGATGGCGTAAACGAAGGAGGTCTTTCCTGCCCAAGTCTCCCCTGTCACAGCAATGTTGAGAGTGACATGATCTAACCTATCAACAACTTCTCTGTCTTTGGCAATGGCCTGCTCCCAGGTCTGTTCACCAGAATCCTTTAGTAAAGCATCCTGTTGATCAGCAATGATCTAGAAGGAAAGGGTAATGTCTTATATTACATCATGTTCTGTTTTTGCAAAGAAGGTATTTCACATTATTGCTGTTTTTTAACAGTGAAATCAGTAATTTCGACAAAATCTGAGATGCATGAAATGAATATATGACCACGGTTATCATGAAACTGAAGTCTCCTGCCCTAATTTAAAATGATTTTTAGTAAGTAATTTTTTTTATTGTAGATAGATCTAGGCTCTGTACAACACCATGTCTCTAAAATTCACTGTGGGTCTTGAAGTAGACTATCAATATGTGCCAGCAATAAAATATCAACTGAGTGAGACAGTGGAAGTGGCAAATTAAATAACACACTTTTGCTAGTGCTAGTTTTGACTTTCTATCAAGTTTTTTCTTAAGCAACCTATGTTTTTTAAACCTTAATTTTAATTCATTATTTTGTTGTCTCTGTTTTTCTTTTTTGTTATATGTGTGTGTATGTGTGCTGAGGAGATTTCCATTTGCTCTCGGATGCTAATGTAACTTTTGCTGTCTCTGTAACTATAACTCTTTTGAATGTCTTGTGCTAACTGACTTGGATAAATAAATAATGAGTTCAAGAAAAGAGATGCTTGTGTTTTGCATAATTGCTGTATTCTGGATACTGTATATTTTCTTCTAAATGTATGGGCTGCTAATACATCAGGACATTAACGTATTACAAATACAAGGAAATTGTAAGAAATTAAAGTATTTGTGCGTACTTCATACAATAGTTGTTTTTTCATGCATTGTGACAAAAAAAATAAATGGAAAGGAATTTTGATCTAGATATGAAGACAGGTTAAGCACTGAGGGATAACCTCTTGCACAAAGACAAAAAATATTTAGGAGCTTTTTGATCTGATTCACTACTCGGTCACCTCCTACTGGACAATATGGTCCAGTACAGAAACTCCAGTACAGAAATATGTATTTTCACAATAAAGATTTAAAATTCCTAACATTATACATCTTATTTTAAAAATGATGAAAAATATTGGTTACTTTATACTTGCTTAAGTAACAGTAATGATTTTATGTCCACGGTTGGACAAATGGGTTGAATAACAAAATAAAAGCTATGCAAAAGAATTGGCACCAGCATGGAGTGAGGTCGCTATCCTACTAACGTATCCAGTGGAATAGTTAATGGTTAATTTAGAACCTTAAAGCAGAAGGGTATATATATACATATACTCTGCAAAAATCTGCTGTTTCTTCTGCAAAATCATCGAGGCCCGTACTTATTCAAGTTAGCTTTGTTCAGAGTAAAAGACTTGTTAAACACGGCCAAGCGAAATAATGCGTTCATTCAGACACTAGCCATGGTCACTTGACAAAGCACGAGCATGCCAGGAGGCACGTATTCGTCTGCCAGGAAAGATCTCTGGATACAAGGAGGTCTTCTTTGTACATTACAGAAATGAACATACATTTATAGTGTAGAATTAACAAGACATAATGTTAGGGGAGAGAGTGGGTGTGTCTGCAGGTCAAATGGGAGGTATAGCTTGAACGTGCCTAAGGCCAGGTAGGGCCATATAGATGCCAAAAGCTCTGGCTCCAAGACACACACAAGCCTGGAACCATGTCTGATGGCTCTCAACATAGACAAAAGGTCAGGGGCCAAGCTTGCAAAACTAAAAGTGGGGGTCAAACTGAGATACAGTCTGGTAAGTGGGGTTATAATCTTATGTAAGAAATCCACCTAAATCTAACAGGACTAATCTAACTCATATTTACCTAACGCTACTTAATGTAGTCCTGTTGCTTGCATCGTGAACTGTTATCATCGCTAACATTCTCTTTCTGTTCCCATTTTTTGTTTTGCTTTTACTCTTAAGGAGCCTATTGTAACATCTGGCCAGGGACTACAGATGAAAATGATTATTTTTCACTAACTGGCATATTTACAGCATCGAGGGATAAGGAGTTTTTGTAAGGGTATTTTTAGATTTGATTTAAATATAAAAAAATGGACTACATTCCTTTTACTCTCATGTTATTATTGCTGAGGTCTTCTAGAATATAATCATGAATGCCACTTTTGCCTCATATGCACTCCCTGCTAAATAAATATATAAATTAGTACTTAGCAGAAATATTTTAGATAGAAATTAGCCAGCTAGATACTTATAGCAAGCAATTTGGCTAGTGTAGCCATATAATACGTTTAATAAATAACCGTTTTATATGTGAGTATTTTGTTCACGTCTTCAAAGAAACCTAAAATAAGAAGCAAAAAAAGAACCAAGCCAGAATGTGTGAGGTTTGAATAACATGAGATGATTACTCTAGTCCTGCCATTTTAATCACTTTTTTGCCACTTTATACAGCTTATTCAGTCCCTCTAAGAGCCCTAACAATGTTGTAAAAGCAGATACTCCAGCTGCTGCTATTTTGCCAACCACAGGCAGAAACATGCACAGTGTTTCAAAAATACCTTCCACCCCAAGTGTTGTTGAGGTCAGTGTTTTGAGGTGAGTTTTGCTGGTTGAGGTCAGTGTTTTTCTGCAATTGACTGAATACGTTTGGATTCCTTAACCTTCGCCAGTATTGGCCTGTTAACTCTCTCGGAGTCAGCTAATTAATCACAACTAAGTCTCTGACTCTGACATTGAATATATTTGATCTTTTACTGAGTCAGTTCACCTTCACCCTTCTAATCTTTCATTAGAACCTGCAATCTCATGTGGCCTGCAGTTCCGATATCAGTCTGACTTTCTGTCAACTGATACTCGGAGAGTGAAACACAGATTCCCCTTATATTCTCCCCCAAGAATACACTTTTTATACGAGAGAGTGAACCGTCCCTAGTCTGGATCCTGCATGGTTTATGCCTCCCAAAATCTATGTTTCATAGCGGCTTAATGTTGCAACTACTCTATTTAACCTAACTATACAATTTTTAGAGAAATGTAATAGTCTAACTTCATTAAGTCTCAACAACACAAATGTATTAAACACATGTCCACCATGTTTTCCTTTCCACAGGAGGGATTGTGATTAAAGAGTCATTAGATAACCATCCACTATCATAACACCTCAACCCAATTCACTAACTCAAAGGTCCACCGTTTCAGATTGTGTAACACCCCTCAACAGATTGAAGCTGAACGCGGAACCTAATTTCTAGCAGGCAACCTTGCAATGACTCCATTCCCAAACAATATTAATTTACAATCCTTAGAACATATCCCTTAAATGTCTCTAAAACAAATCAATCACAGGCTGGAGTCAAAAGTTGCAAATAGGCTCTTTCGAATAGTTTACACACAGATACGTTCAGCCCCAAAGTTTATTTAAAGGAAAAGGTTGCTTTAGAAGTCATTCCAGAGGAAAGCTGACGGTTTGTCGTGGAATCATATTACCGAAATGGTAAATTAGTAACTTAGAGAATAAAAAGTTTCTTACCCAACGTTCAAAAAGCTTTGGAGAGAAAAACAAAACGAGTAAGAATGTATAATATAGCTTGTAATCTCGATCTAATGTACTTTGTATGTTAATGCATACAAAAATAACAACGGAAAGGCAGAATAAAGACCAAAATAGAACAATTAAATCTAGGCCCATTTCTGGCGTTTATGCTCGCTCCTAGAGAGAGACGTCGATCTTCCACCGAAGCAGGCTCTCAAAATGAACCAGTTTACCCTCAGCAACTAGAAACCCACATCCTCACTGACATTTCAGAACGCTTTATACTTCACTCCTCCCAGCTCAACACGTCACGGTAAAGGTGACATCGTTGTTTCAACAGGTTGTCACCAAATATGAAATTTCATTTGTGTTATCAATATGTTATACCATATCATATCAAAAATATAAAAAAGCTCAGTTATTATGTGGTAGCACCCATAAGAAAGCATTTGTCAATCAACTTCGCGAATGACAATTGTTTTAAAAAGTGTTCTGTATCATGCTGTCCCCTAAGTATTTTGAAGCAGCTGAACTGAAATGTATCCATTAGGCACTACACTTCTTACTTGGCTACCACCAAGCTGACTCTCTTTCTCTCTCTCTCTCACACACACACACACACACACACACACTTCATAGGTCCCACTTCCATATATATATTTTACATCATGCAGGGAGAGTAATTTATGATTAGATGTCAGCCATTGTCTTTTTATTTTGTTGAAGTTGGATGGAGGAGGAGAATTGTGCCCTAAAAACTGAGACAAAGGAGGCAGGTGGAAAAGCCATCTGGGTGGTCTGCAACTAAACTGGAGGATTCCTGTTTGAGGCCTGTGGCCAGTTCCTAAAGAAGATACCTCTCTGACTTGATATCTGGAAGTCAGTGAATTACTTACTGTGTTTTGAGTTTGGGATTATTATTGATTGACTGGATATATATGGATAGAGAGAGAGAGAGAGAAAGGGAGAGAGAGAGATAGATGTGTGTATATTTATTTTTTCTGTGTTTTGGGGTCTTTCTGATACGATGGAATGAGACTAAAATACCTGAAGGACGCAGATTTTTTTTCATTACTAGGATTGTTCAAGTGATTGATTTGTACACACATTGGCTTGAACTAAATTGGGTAAAACCATAAAAACTGCTGTCAATTTTACAAAATTGTAAAGGGAGTGTAATATTGAAAATGTTTTTAAAAGATTAAAGTGAGACACATGTGTGCAGTGTTCGTGTCTGACGTTATGTGATCAATGGCTTCTGTGCCGTGTGTGTATTTATAACTGGAAAGCTGTATTACTGTTGGTGAAGATGCATCGATAGACCACTCATAGAGTCCCATATAGGAACGAGTCTGGGTCATATTTCACCATTTGAGTAAATTGCAGACCTCGCAATAAAACATGCTTAGACTACATAGGCCTACATTTCTTGAAAGGCCATTTATTTATCTTGATTTTCTCATTTAGTGCACAGACTTTTTGAAGATGGTACAGCTGCAGGCTCAGAATTCTCTCCATCAGTTTCATATGAAACAATATCTGATTATTTTGGTGGAAATTAATCAATAATTTCGTCGGTGAGAGGAAAAATAAAGATCTGATAAAAGTCTAGTCTTTGTGTTATTTATTCAGAAGAGAATCACAGAGTGTATAATTTAGGTTGAGGCCAGAGCTCATACACCAACAAATTGTTCAGAGGTCTGATGAAAGAGGATCTAAAGATTGCTATATTCATGACCTACCCCTGTGTGCTCACAGGCACGTACACATTCTAGGCTTGCAAAAACTGTCTACAAAATATTTCACTTTCATAACAGAAACTTGGTGGTTAGCTGCTTCTCGGTGCAACAGCTTGTCGTTACAGTTAAGAGAGGAAGTGGTACATTGTCAAAACAGCCATAAAAGGGCATTAGTTCAGTCACAGTTCACTTAAGACAGATACAAACTAACAATGAAAATATCAAAACAATAAAGAAATACATTTGTCATACAATAATACTCCATTAAACTATATACAGTCATTGGTTTCAACTAATATTTATGGAGGATTTTTTTGTATGTGATGGACAAAGAGTTCTGAGTGGGTAGTCCTCGCATGGAACGATTACTCCAGCCTTCAGAAGTGATTTGAAGACAGGTCTGATGCCATCTATCGCTTCTTGTTTTAATTGATTTTGTTTCATGCATGGTCTGTAATCTGATTTTGGGTGTACTACGAGAGGAGTAGCCATCTTCACTAGGCCCACATCAGATGTGTGGCTTGCCCACAAATGAGGTGGTACTTGAGATAAATCGACATGTCTATCAAGGCCATCACTGAACTGGTGGTGGGTAGATTTGGCAGGCTTGATAGCTCTTTGTATGCAATTGTGGTTTTATTTACACATCACCTTTTTTGATGTACATTGTTTCAGGGTCCTTTCCTACGGGACTGAAGTCTGAGAGAGATTGTAGTTCGCTCAACCACGGCACCAGATCCTCCCATCTCCAGTGGGCTGGTTTTGCCAGTGACACATGGGCCGTTGTTCAGCCAAACAATTCAGCTTGGGAGGGAGACAGAGACACAGAGACAACAGCAACCTCTTCGGTCCAAAGCACATGCAAACTCTTCAGCTTCCGCTTTGTTCTTATTCCATTTTTCTTCCAAATTTTGTCTGACACTTCTGACATGTGTGCGGTGCAGTGTAAGGTGTCTGACGTTATGTGATCAGTGGTTTCTGTGCTGCGTGTGTATTTATAACTGCAAAGCTGTATTACTGTTGGTGAAGATGCATCGACAGACAACTCATAGAGTCCCATATAGGAACGAGTCTGGGTCATATTTCACCTTTTGAGTTAATTGCAGACCTCGCAAAAAAACATGATTAGCCTATGCTTAGACAACATAGGCCTACATTTCTTGAAAGGCCATTTATTCATCTTTTCTTTTTCATTTAGTGCACAGACTTTTTGAAGATGGTACAGCTGCAGGCTCAGAATTCTCTCCATCAGTTTCATGTGAAACAATATCTGATAATTGTGGTGGAAATTAATCAATAATTTGGTCGATGAGAGGAAAAATAAAGATCTGATGAAAGTCTAGTCTTTATGTTATTTATTCAGAAGAGAATCACAGAGTGAAGAATTTTGGCCGAGTCCAGAGCTCATACACCAACAAATGGTTCAGAGGTCTGATGAAAGAGGAACTAAAGATTGCTATATTCATGACCTACCCCTGTGTGCTCACAGGCACGTACACATTCTAGGCTTGCAAAAACTGTCCACAAAATATTATAATTTCATAACAGAAGCAGACAGGTGGTTAGCTGCTTCTCTGAACAGCTTATAGCAATGCCTCCTCAGAGATGACTTTCAGTATGGTTAAAAGATTGTAACAGAGAATAGAACAAGTTTGAACAACAGCACTTTGTGCTCTCTCTTGTCTCTAAATAAACTATACTGAGCCTCCTTCAAAGTACACCCCATCTAAGAAAACACTTAGGGCAGCCAAGTCAGCCAGCTACATATACTGTACAATACTACTAAACAGTAGTTTTCAATTATAATGCATATCCTGAGACCTGTGCAAGGCTTAAATCAACCGTTTATGTGATGTTCATATGAATGATTTTGTTGTAATTAAAAATGTCATGAATAAATGAGTTATTGCAATAGTTCTAGTGGGGGATAACCAACAGACAGCATGTGAATGATCTGCTGCACAAACTACACATCTCTTCCAAGAATCTTGTGCAAATGTTGAAAATCCATGCGTATACCATGATGAGTTAATAGCTGTCCACATTCCCCCTTTGCCCACGTGATCTCTTCCATGAGCTATTTTAGCATTAGAGTGGAAGAGAGCGCGTGGCCATCATGCTTTACCATCAGGACCCATCCACACAGAGTTTGTGAATGTAGCGCCTGATTTTGCCCAAACCACACGCTCTTGAGGGGTGATAACAGTCTGTAGGACTGATAATTCAGCAAGTAGAGTTCAGGGGAAACAGACAACATTAAACAGCGTGCAGAGAAAGTGAAACCAGACACAGCAGCTGCCTTTGCAGCAACATCTGCTGCAGCATATCCTGTGTTAACATGGTCAGAGCTCTTAGTGTGAGCCTCACATTGTCTTACAGAAATAGACGAAGGGAAGAGAAAAGCATCTAGCAGTGCAGTCACAAGGTTGAAATGCGAAATGGGTTTGGCAGATGAGGTGAGAAACCCTCTGTGTTTTCAAAGTGCACCAAAATTAACACTAAATGCATACCTCAAATCAGTATAAATGTTCACCGTTTTACCAGAAGCCAGCTTGCAGGCTTCAGTTAGGGCCACAAGTTCTGCATCCTGAAATGAAAAGTGTGAAGGCAATTTATCACTTAATAAAAGATTATGCTGTGTTACAGCCGCAAACCCACTTGGCTCATGTCTGCAGAGTGAGAGGTAGACTTAATGGAATCTCCCGGCAGTCATGGTGAGTCTCACTATCCTCTGCGGTAGGAGAAAGAGTTGCTGCTCGTTTGAGCAAACTATAATTTTGAACAGCTTACATAATGGCCATTATGGCCAAAAATAAAGAACTCATACACCAACATATGGTTCAGAGGTCTGGGAAACACAGAACTAAAGTTATTTATGACCTACCCCTGCATGCACACAGGCACGTACACATTCTAGGCTTGCAAAAACTGCAAAAGATTTCGCTTTCAAAACGGATGCAGATACTTGCTGGCTAGCTACTTCGCGGTACAACAGGTTGTCGTTGCAGTTAAGAGAGGAAATGGTACATTGTCAAAACAGTCATAAGGTCAATAGATCAGTCAGAGGTCACTTCAAGACAGATGGAAACTTAAAATTAAACTCTCATTACAATAAAGAAAGAGAGTAAATGGTACAAAATGGTGTCAAAACAGCCATAAAAGGGCATTAGTTCAGTTCACTTGCAGACCGATGCAAATATACAATGAAAGCATCACGGAGAGCAGAGTGACACATAATAGAACATTCACACAAAATAGAACATATCATTAAAAAAAAAAAACGTTTATGGCAGGAAGTCACATATTGTGCAGCGATGATGAGGCATTTCTCTCTCTCTCTCTCTCTCTCTCATTAACAACAACTTCATTGTTTGAATATCAAAGAAAACCTTCAAGATGTAATGATGTTTCACACTCAACAAAAGTTTCACGGCACATAGAAGTAAGCCCCACCCAGTAACACTGTCACCCACCTACACACCCTGATTACAATGCAAAGACAACTTCAGTTTGAGGGGAATTACCAGGCCGACACTCTTTTAGACAAAAGACCACGAGGCGAATAAAAGATTTCTGGAGGTGTATTTCAAGGTGCTCCTGCAGGGAGTCAATTCCAACATCAGGTAGAGGCAGGCAAAAGACTAAAGAGGCACCACAGTGTTACAGGTTAGATACCAGTCAATCATGGGAGGTTACATCGGGGGTAATAGGTCAACATTGGGAATGTTTCTACAGGTCAAGGTTGGGAAGGGGAGGTGACCTTCCTACGGAAGGTTCCGGAACACGCACACAAAGCCAAAATGGTGGACAATTGATGTGTATTCCTCCACCTGGGGCAGGGGGGATGTCTGCTAGGGGCTTTAAACAAAGGTGTACCAAGACTATCAATACACATGGCACACACACATACACACAGGAGAACATGCTTGCAATGCAATGTAAGTCTATAAATTAATGGTAATATCAGTTTCCATCAACTTCCTCTCTCTTAACTGTAGAAACAAGCTGTTGTACAGATAAGTAGCTAACCACCAAGTGTCCCAATTTATGAAAGCAAAATCTTTTGCCGACAGTTTTTGCAAGCCTAGAATGTGTACGTGCCTGTATGCACACAGGGGTAGGTCATGAATATAGCAATCTTTTGTTCTGCTTTTGTCAGACCTCTGAACCATTTATTGGTGTATGAGCTCTGGCCTCGACCAAGATTCTTCACTCTGTGATTCTCTTCTGATTCCTCTCAGCAAATAAATATTGATCATTTTCCACCACAATTATCAGATAATGTTTCATATGCAACTGATTTCTGAATTCTGAGCCATGCAGCTGTACCATCTTCAGAGATTCTGTCCACTAAATGAAAAAATAATGATTTGTAATTTGAATCCCCATAAAGTAAGCTGGTCAAAATAGTCTTGCCTTTATGGTGCCGTTTTCTCTCTCCATGGCCAGCCTGGAGGGTATTCGTCGTAGCTCGCTAAGCGGTTTAGCGAGCTAATTTCCAGGCTAAGATAAAAAAAAACGCCCCTCTTTTTGGTTCGTGGAAGCAACTTTCGATAAATCACCATAGTAACATATCAATTAGCACTAACCTGCTCCAGCGCAGGCTAACTTAAGTGTAGCTGAATAAGCTTGCCACACCCCCGGAAAAAGGAGGGATCCCATTGACCAAGGTCTGATATTAGATAGTTAGTTAGTTAGGGAGAGAGTTCTTTGCGATCGCCAACATCCATTATTCTTGTATGAGCGCTACCGATTCAGCCGACAAGGAATCATTAATTTACAAGACCTTCTCGAGTCATTTATTGCAAACACCACAGTTGAACATTGACTGTCTTGTGCTTTTTTGCGAGTGGTACATTTTTGTAGTGTCGGTGATGCGGAGAACAAATCACTCATAATTATGAGTGTTATTAGTACACCATAGCATATCATTATTGTAGAAAATGATTAAGGTGGACTCGTGATAAGAATAGAGAGAAATACAGACAATTTATTTTCACTGCTTCAATTTATTGCATTTGTTATTAATACATTTAGTCATTTAACAGACGCTTTTATTCAAAGCGACTTCCAAGGAAATGTAAAACTACATCGAGGAAGGAGGTGAGGGGATTTGAACTAGCAACCATGCAGAATCAAACCGGTAGAGGAAACCTCTGTGCCAGTAGACATTTGCCGTCAGGTATTCATACATAGATATCACCCTATAAACATCCCAACACACCTTGCTCTCACAGCGGTGGCGGTGTTGAATTTTGCCATGATTATGGTCTTGTATTCTTCATAAGCGTTCATGTTCATCTCCTACTCGCCAGCGGAGAATAAAAGAGCCCTTTTCTTTGAGTTTAGAACCATTATACCGTTAGAAAATCATGGTTTTGGTGATCGACCTTTCCTGCCTTTTGAAGTAGGACGTGCACGCGCAAATGCCATGATAACTTTAGCCTGGTTGAAATTAACCACATGATTAGGATGCGGATCAGCCGTTGACGAACCGATATTTGCTGTTCTCAATCAGCTCGCTAATCTTAACGGGCTAAAAGGCCAATTGATTAACTTAGCTTCAATCCTACGACGAACGTACCCCAGGTCTCAATCAGCCGTCGTGCATATGTACACGAACATTTTGAACACACAAATTCATAACAATACTTACGAAATAAGGTGACATTTTTTACATACAAATTCGTAGTACATACGAAACAAATACGGACTGGCGGTTCCATGCAGGATACCTTTATAGGATCGATTTTACATTTACATTTAGTCATTTAGCAGACGCTTTTGTCCAAAGCGACGTACAAGGGAGAGAATAGTCAAGCTACGAGCAATAGAACCTGGTGTAACAATAAATACTACTTTACATAAGAAATATAACAAAATGAAATAAAAAAGAAAAAGAAGTGCAGAAATGTAACTGCTGTAATTGCAAGTTACGCACTAGTCGAAGTGCCAGTTTGGACGGGAAGTGCTCTCTGAAGAGATGGGTCTTCAAAAGCTTCTTAAAGGTAGAGAGGGACGCCTCTGTTCTGGTAGTGCTAGGTAGTTCATTCCACCAACGTGGAACTACAAATGAGAATAGTCTGGACTGCCGTACTTGCACAGATGGCAGTGCCAAACGACGCTCACTACAAGAGCGCAGCATCCTGGGTGTAACATTTGCCCTTACAAGAGCATTTAGGTAGGTGTGAGCAGAACCATCAAGCACTCTGTAGGCAAGCATAAGTGACTTGAACTTAATGCAAGCAGCTACAGGCAGCCAGTGGAGGTCAATGAGTAGCGGGGTGACGTGTGCCCTTTTCGGTTGGTCGCCGCGTTCTGGATAATTTGTAGTGGTTTCACCACGCAAGCCGGCAGGCCCGTTAGGAGGGCGTTGCAGTAATCAAGGCAGGGAACTCACCAAGGTTTGCACCAGCAGCTGGGTGGCATACTGGGTTAGGTACGGCCTGATTTTGCGGATGTTGAATAGCGCAAAGCGGCAGGACCTGGAGACAGAGGCAATATGGTCTGTGAAAGTCAGTTTCTTGCTGTTTTGGATGGAACAAGAGATAAGGAGTCAATATTGATGCTGATGTTGTGGTGGATGGCCTGTTTGTCTGGAAAGACCATCAGTTCCGTTTTGGCCAGGTTCAGCTGAAGGTGGTGATTTTTCATCCATGTGGATATATCAGCAAGACAGTCCGAGATCTGTGCCAAGACATTGGTGTCCTCAGGAGGGAAAGACAGAAACAATTGAGTATCATCGGCATAGCAATGATAGGAAAAACCATGCGAGCGGATGATAGGGCCCAGCGAGGTGGTGTAAATGGCAAAGAGAAGTGGTCCCATCACCGAGCCTTGGGGCACCCCTGTGGTGAGGCGGTGAGGTACAGACAGCTGACCTTACTATGACACATTGAACGAGCGCCCAGTGAGGTATGATTCAAACCAGGAGTGCTCCTTGCCAGAAATGCCCATACTTGACAGCATGGACAGAAGGATGCGGTGGTTGACTGTATCAAACGCAGCTGATAAGTCAAGCAGGACGAGAGCTAAGGATTGAGCTGCTGCTCTAGCTGTTTTCAAGGCCTCTGTCACAGCTAACAGGGCTGTTTCGGTGGAGTGACCGCTTTTGAATCCAGACTGGTTTGGATATTTTATATAAGAAGTTGGAAAGAATCAGATATCCTAATTGTTTGAACTACAAAGTAGACCTAGCCTAGGAAACTATTCACGATTAGCCTATATCCAATAGCACCCTAGATAGCACGTTGAAACGTGTATACTGTATCTGTAGTGATTACAGACTACAAAATAGGATAGGCTAATAACCTTAGAATATATTGCTATAGCTTTCCTGGCATAAATACCGCAATCGGCTGATTAATGCGAATCCATATCGCAACTGTAGTAAATGCTTGTCATCATTGAACTCCTGCCATATCTAAATTACTTACTATTTCAACTGATAACTTTATCTCCACGTTAAGTTGGCCTCCCCTGTTTCTGTTAACTGTGGCTTTTTCATTTAACAAACGCACACATCTAATGTTGAGAATATTGTAATCTTTGAATTTACATAAAAGAGTCAGAGGGTGGCGCATCTGCGCACGAAGACGTGCCATATCCTATGAAGAAGTTGGAAAGAATTATATATCCTAATTGTTTGAACTAGTTTTGTTACTCCATCCAACAGCACCCCAGATAGCACGTTGAAACATGTAAATCTGTAATGATTACAGACAGTGTTGGGAAGGATACTTTCAAAACGTATTCTGTTACAGAATACAGAATACATGCACAAAAATGTAATCTGTAACGTATTCCATTACATTAACTAATCTGAGTAACGTATTCTGAATACTTGGATTACTTCCACATTGAATTGCATTTCAAAAGTGTAGGAATGCGGCCATCAAATCCTGCTTACTAAACAGGCCTATTCTGGTGTGTTCTTCTGTTCCAACTGGCTGGATGTGATACATTTTTGTGTTTGTAGTCCCGAACTGCATACTACAAAAATCTAACCGCAGGTTAAGCGAACACAAGCTCATTTTAGCTAACGTTAGCTAGCATGTCAAACAGGGCTAATCAGAGTCTTTCCACGGCTCCGGGGCTATTTAATCAGCACATAGGAGAATGTAAAATCGTACATCTGGCTGATACAACTATAAAATAGCAAGGTGACCAGTAAAACTACAGCAGATGACTACCCTTAGCTCATTAAAAAAATAAGCTTACTTTAAGATGCTTCTTCAGGTTTGAGGTGGAGTTTTTGGACGCTGAAAGGAGGTTGGTTGCTGGCAAGCAGAGGTTGCACTGCACAGTTTTATTACGTTCTCCCTTCTCTTTCTTTAACGTGAAATGCTGTTAGAATTTCCAGAATAGAAAAGCATTCCTGCCCTGGCTCTGTTGTGCCGGCTCTGGCATCTGCTCCTTTTCTGACTCCATTAGCAGCTACTGATCACGCAAATAGCTAATTTTCATTCATTTTCATAAAGGGGCTTCTGGGAAATGCATCAAGTTGCCTTAATTTATTTAGAGAGTGAATAAACTTGTGAAACAGAGAAGTATCGTCATGTAATCCATTGATTTCAACAATGTAACTGTATACCATCTATTTAAATTGTAACTGTAACGGAATACAGTGCTCATAATTTGTATTCTAAATACGTAATGCCGGTACATGTATTCCGTTACTCCCCAACACTGATTACAGACTACAGAATAGGATAAGCTAATAACCTTAGAATAGCTTTCCTTTTTTATATGGCAATGACAGTACGAGCGTTCTGATTCGCTAATGCGTAGTGATGCCACCCGCGTATTGCCCTCCTCATAATATACGATAATTTCAAATTATGATCAAAAGATGAAAATGAAAACATCAACAGCCAGGAGGAAATTCAAAAGGCTATTGAACCCCAGCCTTATTAAAATTACTTATTTCAACTAATTATGCGTATTCTTGTTCCATGACAATGTGATACAACATTTGTCTGGCAAATTATCATCTGCATTCAGTTTGTAACCCTAACGCAAATACAAATTTAAATTTTCAGCAAACCACAAATTCCAGCGCCATTTCTTTGAACACCGTTCGAATAGACACTATACATCATGGGAAATGAAGTCAATGGAAACTCAATGGGAAATAAGGTCAATGGAAACAGCTCTGACGTACTTAAGTATGAAGTTGTAGTGCAGGTATTATGTTTTATTAAATGTTAATTATCCACTGTTGAGTCTTAAAGCTGATATTTCATTCTTTAATTTTTTGTAAAAATATTTTTCATTTAGTAAGAAGGTAGCAGAAATTATGAAAGGGTACCAGGAATCACAATGACATTAAAGCTGCTATTTCAATGATAGGCAGACGACTGAGTGCGATGAGCTGGTGCATTACAATCTTGCAGAAATGCAATCTTTCTGCCAAAAATCAGTGCACCTAGTTCTTTTTACAATTCTCCTCTTCAGAGACCCCTTCATGAATAATTTGCCGTCTACGGCAGGGCGTGACATGACACTGACTGCTTGCCTGACAACACAGCACACTCAGGGTCACAGGCTTGCACACTCTGGTCATCAGCAGTGACCTCCCTTAGGCCCTGACTGCCTGCCAGGCTACCCAGCTCACTCAGGGTCACAGGCAAGACCCCACCAGGCCCAGTAAAATAGACCTATATACTGTAGGTCTTTGCTACTTCCTGCTATCAACCTTTGTCCTCTGTTCCCACCCCCTCCCCCTACAACAGCTAAATGGACTTACAGGACCAGGGTGGAGGACCATGGACCATGGCTCTGAGCCCAGGCACATGTGGAGTGGACTAAGAGCCATCACAGACTGCAAAGGGAGGGGTTGCAGTGAGACCCAGTCCTCTGTCCTACTACCTGACGCCACTGATGGAATTTGATATTACCATTAATTTATAGACTTACATTGCATTGCAAGCATGTTCTCCTGTGTGTGTGTGTGTGCCATGTGTATTGACAGTCTGGGCACACCCCTGGGAAGCCACAACCATGGCCTATGCTAAGTAGGCCTCATGAATGTATGCTCTTGACACCCCAGCAGACATCCTGCCTGCCTGCCCTAGGTGGAGGGATACACATCATCTGTCCACCATCTTTCCTTTGTGTGCGTGTTCCGGAACCTTCCGTAGGAAGGTCACCTCCCCTTCCCAACCTTGACCTGTGGAAACATCCCCAATGTTGACCTATCACCCCCAATGTAACCTCCCATGATTGACTGGTATTTAACCTGTAACCCTGTGATGCCTCTTTAGTCTTTGCCTGCCTCTACCTGATGTTGGAATTGACTCCCTGCAGGAGCACCTTGAAATACACCTCCAGAAATCTTTTATTCGCCTCGTGGTCTTTTGTCTAAAAGAGTGTCGGCCTGAGAATTCCCGTCACCTTCTACGCTCACTTTGAGAAGTGAAGGTACCTGATGGCCTAGCCAGTGGTGTGCCTAAATTCAGGGGAGCGGAGATCTCATTTCATTGTAGGGGGAGACAATACATGGTAACATTTCAGAGTGTAATTCCTTGGGGGACACACACAAAAATTGCTGTCTGGTCCTATCGCTCTCTCTCTCTCTCTATGCTGTCCTCGTATTGTGTTTGCTACCTTGCAGGACTAGACAGATAGCTAACACTTGTCTTTGCAGAATAAAGATGATGAATTTCAAGTGAAAGTTTTTTCTTGAGTTTACTGAAGTTATCAGCATGCAATTATCCATACATGACGTTTGATTTTGTAAAACTGTCTGGAACAGACAGAAATAAAGAGATACATACATTTCATGTCAAATAATATGGCATAAAGGTAGCACGATACCAGGAGAGCTAGCATAACTTAGCTGCTAAATACCGAATTATCTTATAACATTTACAAACAGAATTTTTTTATTCTGTAAACGGCATTAAACAAAATATCTACTCACAGACAAATAATGTCAAAAGTTCAAACGCAAATGAAGTCTCTTCAAGGAGGCATTCAGCTGCATCTAAATGAACGTCTTCTCTATTCTATTCCACCATATATCCACGCGCTTGAGTTTAGTGCTTATTTTTTTTTTATTCAATGCCATTTGCAGTGTTCATGTATTGCTTGTATTTATGTTAGGACATCACAATGCCTCGTAAAATCATGACTATAAATGTGAAACATAATTGTTTATGATACAAATATTCTCATATTTATTATTATTATAATTATTTAAATCCGAGGATGTATGTAGAATTGATGTGAACGAAATCACCAACGATTTCTCACAAATTCAGCCCAGAACATAGGCGCACTCCAATCTGGCCGATTTACGAGTGCGTTACGATTTAGCGTTCATAAATTCTGTTCAAAGTTTAGAACAAATCTCAGATGAGAAAACTTTCATGAATGCCAGATTTGTCCCGGGAACTTCGTAACATGTTCCTAACTGCGTTTGAGAATGAGATCCCATGTCTGTCAACCTCTTTAAATATCGTTTAGCATAGTGGCAGTGACAGGAGAGAGAGGTAGCCTGGGTGCCAGCCGTACTTAGCCCCGCCCACAACATTTGAGGTCGGGAAGTTCGGTCTGGCATTGCTCCGTTGGGGAGAAACCGATGGGGAGAAACTATCATGTACTCCGGTCATTTGACGTAGCGGAAAGTCATTGTAACTTGAAGTCAGCAAGTAATGGATTGCTACGCAACACCTGGAACTTTAAAGTTCTATTAGCCTGAAGAACAATTTTTTCTTAGCGGAAATCACGAGACGGCAACAAAATCATTAAAAAGAGGTATTTTGGAGGAATGTCGTCTATCGTTTTGGCAAGTAACTGTATAATAACAAATTCGCCTAGTAGGCTAAAACATTTCTTGATAGCATGCAGCCCATGAAATTAGCCAACAACATTAAACATGAGGAGAACATGTATTTATGAAATGCATTAAATTAAATTGTGATGTCTGCTTTGTGCTGATGGACTGATGCTGGTAGGCTACAGTAAAATAGGCTACGGTACCTTATTTTACCTCCGGCCTGTATTCGGGGCCCGTCCCCCCCGGGATCTCTGCCTATGCCTACATTAACTGTAGCTGAGCATTGCCGACATTGCTTCAAAAAGACCAACCCTCACAAGGCACCTGGCCCAGATGACATTTCAGGTAGGGCCCTCAGGGGTTGTGCTGACCAGCTAGCAGGGGTCTTCACTGACATCTTCAACCTCTCCCTCAGCCTGTCTGTACTTCCCACCTGCTTCAAGAGAAACACCATCGTCCCTGTGACTAAGAATAATAAGGTCACCTGAATGAGTGACTATCGCCCAGTAGCACTGACCTCTGTCATCATGAAGTGCTTCGAGTGGCTAGTCAAATCATTAATTTGCTCCACACTGACCCCACCCTGGAACATATGCAGTTTGCATACCGGTCCAACAGGTCTACAGACGATGCTATCTCCCTGACTGCACACCGTGCTTTCCCACCTGGACAAAGGGAATACGTATGTGAGGATGCTGTTTATCGACTACAGTTCAGCATTCAACATCATCATCCCCTCCAGTCTCCAAGATCGTGGACCTGGGACTAAACATCTCCCCATGCAAGTGGATCTTCGACTTCCTGACGGGGAGGCCACAGGTGGTGAGAATCAGTGACTGTACCTCAGCCACAGTGATCACCAACACAGGCACCCCCCAGGGCTGTGTGCTCAGCCCCCTCATGTTCTCCTTGTTTACACATGACTTTCACACATGACGTGCGGCAACCCACAGTTACAATCTCATCGTTAAGTTTGCTGATGACAAACCATTGTGGGCCTCATCACTGAGAGTGACGAGTCAGCCTACAGAAGGGAGGTTGATACCCTGACAACATGGTGTCAGGATAATAACCTCACTTTCAACATCAGCAAGACTAAGGAGATGATTGTGGACTTTAGGAGGTGGCAGGTGGTGGAGCATGCACCTGTACACATTAACGGATCTGAAGTGGAAAAGGTCACCTGCCTCAGGTTCCTGGGGGTTAACATCAGCAATGATCTCACCTGGTCTGCCCATTTTTTCTGCCATGTTCCTGATTGTTTCCCCTCCCCTATTACCACCTCTAAGGAGACAATTGTATTGTATTTGAACTATATAAATACATTGAATTGTAGTCAGTGGTTTATCAGCCTTGGTCAGTGAAGGAATCATTCATATGACGAAGAGGTTGAAATTATGTTGCTTTTATATATATATATCAATATCACAAGTCAATATCAGGCCAATATCAAATTTAACCTCTCGAAAAAAAACTGTAACCCTATGGAAAAAGACACAGTTGTGCACATCAATCAACCAATCAATTTGTTTATTTGATCAAGAGGGACAGTGTACATTCATGAACATTAAAATATAAATGCACCCAATTATAGCCAAAAGGCTAGTTTCCATTGGCAGTCCCCCTGCCAGAGGGAAAAAGGCTATACAACCTAAAAAAGGCATTAACGTATATCAAACATAACATTGACAATAAATCAAAAAAATAAAATAAGATACAATAAAATACAATCCCAATATACAAGTTCTACTGCTTAAGGCCCCGTCACACCATAACGTTCTGGTCAACGTTCTCTGAACTTTCTAATCGTTCAATTTCGAGCGTTCTAGGACGAGACACATCTGGCGTGTGACTTAACGAAAGAATAGCGTAGGACTGACGCATGACTACTAGCGTGGGACTCACGCATGAGGAGCATGTAACAGCGACTTGTGACGTGTCACTGGTGCGCGACAAACATGTGCTGACGTGTCTGCTACGAGCGCTGCTGCAAGTAAGAAGATGATAAATGCTGCTGAAAGTAAGAAGAATACAAAGCCTCTTTCACTAGCAATGTCTTCGGACGAAGATTTACTGTTATTATTACTGTGATTTACGAAATAACGGGCGTTATTCCTGGGGTTTTATGTTATTAAAATAAATGATTTAAACTTGACACTGAATTTGTGTTTCTCAATGTTTATTATCAGAAAACATCAACACATCCACACACATTGTCCATGTCACAAGAGTCTTCATATCATATCCATCTGCCATGGAACAGCACCAGCTATAACAGTGCTCAGCTATGTTCAAGTTCAGTACATCTACTTCATGCTGGGCTCAAGCAAGCATATATACATACAGTATACCCTCCACTCCGCTTTTCGCTAGATTATGCAATGACCTTCCATGACATGATAGCATGGAATATGTAGATTTATAGTGCACAGAATAACGTTTGCAATGATGTAAGTTGCGTTTGTTGATCACGTATGGTTAATAACATATTAATTGTAGAAGGGACATGATAAAATCAAGATCTTCCCTTGGTGAAAAAACTTTCGCCGATATCTTTGTATGAGAGATGGTTTAGGTGCTCAAATTTCCCGGGATCAAAGAGGACGTTAGTAGGCATGTCCAAACAAAAAATCACGTCTCAGGATTGCTGCGCACATAAGTTATTTCGGGTGCATCAACTGTACTCAGTCTACCCTACCCAACGACTGACTACGATAGCCAAACGCGTGCAAAGTTAATAAAACGTTCCACGAAAGTTCTCCAGCGTTTAAATTAAACGCTGAAGAACGCTGGTCTCCATGAGAACTTTTGTGCATGTTCAAAGATTTATTTTCGGACCAGCGTTCTTCGCGATCACCGACGATTACTGACGATTACAGCGTTCACCAGCTTTCACACACCGCTCTTCTGGTGCTATACCAGCGACCATGGACGATTACCAACGTTCCTCTAACTTCATAGAACGTTGACAAGAACGTCATGGTGTGACGGGGCCTTTACCCACTAGTAAATCACATTTTTGGTTATTTATCAACCATGTTTTGAGATTACTTTTAAAACAGTTGAATGAGGTTGATTCTCGGTTCCATTCCCGGGCTGACCTAACTGAGAAAACCGACTGTCCAAATACACTTTTTTTTAAAGGACCCATCGTATGCCCATTTTACCACAAGTTGATATGGTTCCTTGGGGTCTTAATGAAATGTCTGTAACATATTTTGGTCAAAATACCACAGGGATCATTATTAATGGCATCCTTTTTACCCTGCCAAACACAGCCATTCTGTCAGCGAGCTGTTTTGAGCTCTTATGCTAATGAGCCAGCTAACCCCTCCCCCCGCCCTCCTCCCCCCTCCTCTACGGTTTTGGGCTAATCATTCTAACCTTTTAGTTTTTAGCTACTCATTCTTACCAAGTTTAGTTTTGTAAAATATGGCGACTGGATACGAGATTGTTCAGACCCTGAACAAGAAGAGGCTCCCAAAACAGTTTGAGAATTTAGGGTACAACAGGACGTTTCTGAATGGTAAGTACACTTTGTCACTTCACTTGTTTTTACTTTGGCTAAGGTCATACGGTCTAGTCGGTGACGAGAACATCGCAATGCTAGATAATAGTGTGTGCATGTACGAGTATGTCACAAATACAGTGTGTTTATGTAAGTTACTGTTTGTGAAAAGTGTTTATGTAAATGCAAGTAACGGGAACGCCATTATGCCTGCTACACGAGTAAAGCTCCAGCTGGAAAGTAAAATGTTATCTGACAACAGTAATGGACCAAGCAGGTTGTAGTGGCTAAAGTTCCCTTCTTGTTATCAGGAATTCATTTTCAACATATTCATTCACTTAACCACTCTAGACGGAAAGAACGAGTCTCTACGCGTGTTTAGTGCGTTTAACAACGGTAGAAAACAGTGTTTTCGCTGTCCTTACTGAATACTGAACAATGAAATAAATGGCAGTTCTTATACATTCCATCAATGCGCGAGCAGACTACGTCGTAGCTCACTACCACGCGCACTCCAAAGCAACTCTTTTGTCCCATGCATATCTGGTTATTCTAAGCATTGCATGTACACTAAACATATATTAAACTGAAATGCAAAACTATAAAATACAATTATGCAATCATTATAATGAGCAATCACTAAATATGAATCTAAACAAAATAATATCTTAATCTGAGTCTAAATTACAATGTGGAAAATGGCACTAACACAGATGTAGAACATAACGTAACGTGTTTACCTCCGTTTATTAGCGTTCAAACATTGTTTTCTCATTATATCGTTGTATTTGTCAACTTGTGTCTGTAATTGTAACACAACATTCAAATACACTTCACCTGCAATGTTGTCACTTTTTAAAACCCTTTATCTATACAGGCGTAATTGTGCCAAGTGTGAGCAAATGCCTACAGAGCCTGAGAATGGATGCTGCAGGGAGATGCCACAGGTAAAATTATTTGTGAATGACATGGTAATTATGCAGTCATCTTGTTTTATATTCCATGATACTTACACTTTCAATATTCAAGGTAACAAGAAGACTACTGCAGCTTCCAAACCAACCAACATGCATCATCCGGGACTTTTAGCTGTGTGATTGAATGTGTTCTCACTACAGAATGCATTCAACATCTATAGAGCAGACTATGGGCCTTATGTCTAAGGGGAATATAGCAGTAAGTTGTTTTGTTTTTTATGCATATGAGTCATCAGTGATTTCTGCAATACAAATATAACTGGGGAAGAAAATACAATAAATTCATCTTCCCTCTGTCTTACTTTGCTTACTGCTCATCTTGCATGTGTCAACTGTTGACATGTTACATACCAAAACTGTTTCTATAGACTTGCTTCAAAGAATGCCACAGAGCTTTTTAAACATAGTTATTAAATGTACTGGCTAGTACATGGGTAATAAATACAAAAAAGACCAATTATAATAAAAACATTGATTACAAAATCACAATTTGTGCCATCAGTAGCCATACTGTTAACAAAGGAAGACTCAATAGATGTGTGTCACCATTTATTCTCTAAATACAATGTAAACTTTGCTCAGACGTTACAGGTATTTGGTGTACAGAAGCTTTGTTAGCAGGTCTTGGGGCTTTCTGGGACGGAGAATCTGGGTGGTCCTGCTCTTCTGCTCCAGATGGTGCTTTGGAGGATCTGTCTGACAGGCCACATGATGTAGCCTAGGACACTGTTCAGATGTTCTTCCTTAACCACAAGAGCAGCAATGTTATTCATGTTTTTTCCTGTGTAACGGCAGACTCGTTAGGTTACCGTCACATAATGAGGGACAAGACACAAGACAGTTTAAATTCAATAATACGAATTTATTTATACCAATGTCAACAATCAACCAAATAGGGGTATGAAAAAGGTAATGTTCAATGTCGTGCATGAATGGGTGAATGAATGTATCAATTTGTTAGGTAAATGAATAAGAAAGTGAGAGCTAAAGAAATAGAAAGAAGTCAAAGAGCCCGTGTGAGAGAGCATATCAATCTAGTGCCTACAAGTACCGAAAAGAAGTGCCTAATGAGAGAGAGAGAGAGAAACCCTTTTATAGCCCCACCCTAAATACAGGTGCAGACAATAAAGCATTTAGGCTCAGGTTCGTCCTTCCCGTGCACTGGCAGGGCGAAGCCTGAAGGGGGGGCACAGGTGGGCGTCACACCTCCCTCATTAAGAGGTTTGCTGTAGGTAAACCTCAAACAAACAAACAAAAACAAAAAGAAAGACCTCCTGTGCCACATCAACCTAAATCCTGGGGCCCCCTAGGACTAGGGAAACGCGACACAGACAGTACACATATAGTATGTATCTATACTACAGTGTATGATACTAACCACAGTGAAGATAGACAAAACTATTCTTAGACTCTGGACAACGCATCTGCCACAATGTTGTCCTTGCCTCTGATATGTTGAATCTTCAACGGGTATTGCTGAAGAATTAAGCTCCAACGCATAATGCGTTGATTCTGGTTTCGCATACGATCAATAAAGACCAATGGGTTGTGGTCAGTGAAAAGGTCTATTGGACTCGGAGAGGAGCCCAAGTAGACCTCAAAATGCTGTACTGCAAGGATTAAAGCTAGCGCTTCTCTCTCCACTGTGGAGTAGACTTGCTGATGGCGATTAAACTTCCTTGAAAAGTATGCTACTGGGTGCTCTACTCCATCTAATCCTACCTGTAACAGAACTGCTCCAGCACCACTCTCACTGGCATCAACAGCAACACTGAAAGGGCGGTCAAAGTCTGGAGCAGATAACACAGGGGAAGAAGCAAGCAACAGCTTAACATTGTCAAATGCTTCTTGACAACTAGGAGACCATTGAAATTGAACCTTAGGACTGAGGAGGTTCACAAATCTGGCTGAGCCAACACGGTCTATGCAGTCATCACATGTAATGGATAACAGTCTGTCTTTGTAACTAAATTCAGTCGACGATAGTCAGTGCAAAAACGAAAGGTTCCATCTGGTTTGTTCACTAACAAACAGGGGGAGCTCCATGCACTAAAACTCGGTTCAGCAAGATTATGGGCTAACAGATAGTCTACTTCTTTCTGCAACAATTCCTTCTTCCTAGGATTGACACGATAGGCGTGTTGTTTAATTGGTAAAGCTCCACCAACGTCAATATCATGTTCAATCACAGATGTACGTGTAGGAACATCAGGAAACAGAGCAGGAAAAAACTCAATCAAACCAATGATATCTGTTTTCTCCATATCATTCAAATGGGAAAGATGTAAAGGTAACTCTGCTAGGAACTCAGAATTTCGCAGACGACCTTCCACGATCGCCTGTGATGGACCTCTCACGCCCTCACTGGACTCCTCACTGACAAAATCAAGACTTTCAGAACCGTTACCCACCGAAGAGACCACATAGTCTGGATCACTAGAGCCCCCTAGAGGCGTGGTGGCAATTAATCCAACAGGTGCAGCTGGTAAAGGAGAAAAATAGGGTTTCAAAAGATTAATATGACAGACCTGGACCTTTTTCCGCCGATCTGGCGTACTAATGACGTAATTGTGATCATTGAAACATTTCACAATTTCGTACGGGCCACCGAATTTAGCCTGAAAGGGACTATTCAGAATAGGCAACAAAGCTAAAACTTTATCCCCAAGTTTAAAACTACGTTGCTTCGCCCTGCGGTTGTAAAGACGTTGCATCTTAGACTGAGCTTTACCCAGCTTACGTCTAGCAGCAGCTCTAGCTTCGTACAAACGGTAGCGAAATCCGCTAACATAATCCAACACATTAACAGGTGTCTCAGCAGTACACCACTCATCAGCTAAGACAGCGGTTGGCCCTCTCACAGCATGTCCAAATACCAGTTCATTAGGGCTAAAGCCCGTGCTCTCCTGAACAACCTCCCTAATTGCTAAGAGAAGCCAAGGGAGACCCTCTTCCCAATCAGACCCAAGTTCTACACAGTAGGACCGTAACAGAGACTTGAGCGTCTGATGGAAACGTTCGAGGGCACCCTGACTTTGGGGATGGTAAGCACTTGAGATGTTATGTTTGGCTTTAAGCTGACGTAATGCCCTAGCAAACTGTTTTGACATGAAATTAGACCCTCGGTCACTTTGAAGCACTTTTGGAATACCAAAAGTTGACATGAAATTGGTAAGAGCCTTCAACACCGATTTAGTCGTAATTGACCTAAGTGGATATGCTATAGGATAGCGCGTAGATTGACACATCACCGTTAGTAGATACAAATGTCCAGCCTTAGAGCGAGGCAATGGACCCACACAATCCACTATGAGGTATTCAAAAGGATTGGACACTGCAGGAATGGGCTGCAATGGCGCAACAGGAATCTGTTGGTTAGGTTTGCCGGTTAACTGGCACACATGACATGTTTTCAGATAGGAGGAAACATCTCTCCTTAACCTAGGCCAACAAAACCGACGCACAATCCTGTCATAGGTCTTCCGCACCCCAGTGTGTCCCGCTACTTCATTGTGAGCTAGGTCTAGCACCGCTTTCCTGAACTTACAAGGAACTACTACTTGTACAAAATAATTGGTAAAAGTCTCTTTCGGGAACACATACCTTCTACACAACAAGCCATCTTGTACAAAGTAGGAGGACTCATCCTCAGGTTTCTCTTGAGATGCTAAAACAAATAAAGGTTTAAGAGAAGAGTCAACCAATTGCTCTTTAATCAATTCTTCACGTGAAACCTTAAACAAGTCAGGCAAAGAACAGCGCTCAAGCTCATTTGAACTCAAAATTGTAACTTCTGAATCACCATTAATCACTCCCAAAGGAGGCGCTACTTTCACAGACTTACTCTCACCATCTGCATCATCACCACCTCCAGTGGAGTCATCCAAGTTAGTATTGGTAGTCTCTAGCTCTCCTACAGGTGATTGTGAGGAATCACTAGATGAAACTAGATCAGGTTTAGTAAGGAAAGTGTCGTTTAGAGACACCAAATCAGAATCAAGACCACGTTTTACCATGGCACGAGTGACAGCACAGCTAGGAAACACATCAGGATGCCGCCGAGCGCACTGATCAGGCTTTGGTGGTACCTCAGGCACCGAATCAGAGACAACAGGTGGCGAGACGGCCTCGGTGTTACCCCAAACCTTCCCCCCAGCTAAATCATTGCCTAAGATAAATGAGATACCTGGTACAGGGAGACCTTGACGAACTCCTACCACCACATCACCTTTGACCAGTTTTGAACAGAGACAAACTCGATGCAACGGCACCTGGACAGGTGTCATTTCAAAACCCCTGACTAGAACATGTGTTCCGGTGTAAGTGCTGTCAGACAAAGGCAAAACCTCAGACAGCATAAAAGACTGAGCTGCCCCAGTATCTCTTAGTATGCGTACTGGCACACTACAATGCCCATCAGGCAAAGACACAGAGCCTTTGGTGACAAAGGGAGTGTAATCTGCATCAACTTCACATTTATCTTGCTTAGAAGCAACCACAGGTCCAACACTCAAGGTATCGTGTAAAGACAGGGTGCTTCCACAGGAAGTCACTAGGCCAAAACTCTTGGACTTCCCTTTATCTTTCTCTTTCCTCTTACGAAGTTCTACGCAGTCATACTTCATATGGCCTACCTTTTTGCAATAGTTGCAAATGACTTCTGCGTTGCTATAAGGAGGACGGCTAGCATTAGCAGGGGGAGATGAGCGCGGAGCATCATTTCCACCTCCATACTGTTGCTGACTGTTAAGTGGTCGTGTTCTGCGCTGATGGCTTACCCAGCCGCTACCAGGTACACGCTTATGCGTAAGCACAAACTTATCAGCAAGAACAGCAGCCTCGTGCAACTTTTGCACTTCCTGTTCAGACAGATGGACAGCCACAGCCTCAGGGAGACAGTTCATGAAATCCTCTATGAGGACAAGTTGTCGTAGGTCTTCCCTGGAATCTGCTTTCTGTGAACTGCACCACCTATCAAACAGACGTTCTTTCTCACGTGCCAATTCTACATAAGTTTGCTGTTCTAACTTCCTGGTCTTCCTAAACTTTTGGCGATAAGCCTCAGGGACAAGCTCATAAGCTTGAAGGATGGCCGTTTTCAAATCCTCATAGTTCATAGCTTGTTCCAAACCTAGAGCAGAAAACACTTCCTGTGCCTTCCCTGTAAAAACACACTGAAGTAACAGAGGCCACACATTCTCGGGCCATTTAAGAGTGGTCGCCACTCTCTCAAAGTGAGAAAAATATTTCTCCACATCTTTCTCTATGAAGGGTGGTACAAGGCGAATATTCTTAGTGACATCAAAACCAGGTTGTTGATGGGCAGGAGAGGGGGGCTGAGATGGCAGTTGTTTAAGTTCAAGATCAAGCTTCTTTAATGTCAAAGCATGTTCTCGCTCATGCTCACGCTCCTCCATCTCCATACGCTTTAGCTCATGCTCGAGTTTGCGAACCTCTAAAGCCCTTTCTGATTCAATCTCTTTTTCTCTAAGAAACCTAGCCTCCCTCTCAGCCTTCAGTTTCTCAAATTGTAACTGATCTGAATCAGATTCCAAAACTCCTTTAAGTATAAGCTGGCTTTTTATAGACTTAAACAATGTTTCTTTCAAGCTTTTCTCTAAAGTAGTTAAGGCCAGTTCATAATGTTCAGCCACTGCACAGAGTTGCACCTTGGTTAAACTAGACAACCCTTCTTCAGACGGCTTGGCAATAAAATCTTCAGGGGTTGCCATTTTAACTCAGTCAAACTCACAAACCAGTACAACCCTAAACCCAGTTCACTCTGAAGTATAGCTATGTGCTACCTATTCTGCCACAATAGGAATTTAAAGAAACACAAGCTATGCTACCATGCACAGCAACGTGCTACCAAGCGGACACAAAAACAAAATCAAAATTTGAGGCACAAAGAAAATTACAGACTAGGCCACTAGTTCTCTTTCACACATGTAAGCTACACACAATGGCAAACAGACTGTGATACACAAGCAGTGCACCACACCAATGAACTGGTAACTAATAACCAGAACCAAGTAGACACAAATCTACAAACAGATAACTGTTTACCAATATTTAGCTTAGCTAAACATCAAGAACATTAAAGTTCAAACAAGCACTCACTAGCTCAGTTTACTGCTTCTCAAAGGGCAAAGTTACTGAGAACAAACAAGCCAACGGAGACACCTCCAAACAAAGCACAGTAACTTCCAAACTAAGCGTTTTTCAGCTACAAGTTAACCAACTTGCACTGCAAACCCAGACAGCAGTAAACTAATTTACAGACTAACAAAAGAAAAGAACTCACCACATCCGCAAGCACGAACCAAAATAATCCCATGCATCCAGGTGAAATCGTCCATTGATTGCCGGCGCTAATTCCCACTAAAAAGGTGTGTCTAATAAGGCAGTCCACTGGCGTCCTAAATACCTAACCAAATAAGCTAACTGTCCTAGCTAGCTCTTCTGAGACGTGCTGGCCTTGAGGCGACTGGATAACGCTGAACTCGCTACAGACAAGCTGCACGAAGCGTGCCCCTGACAGAGTTATTTAACAACAACTTCGGACCAGGATTGTCTCAAAATAACAAACTAAAACAATAAAGAGAAAACAATAACCAGTACTCCGAAGGAAAGGCAAGGCCCAGCTGGAGCACTCTTCCTTAGCCAGAGACTGTATGAAATTACGAATAGCCAATGCAAAACAGACGTTCTCACCTGAACTCACGAAAGTCTATGATCCGGATTTTTGAACAGGTTACGCGGACGAGCAACCCAAATTATGTAACGGCAGACTCGTTAGGTTACCGTCACATAATGAGGGACAAGACACAAGACAGTTTAAATTCAATAATACGAATTTATTTATACCAATGTCAACAATCAACCAAATAGGGGTATGAAAAAGGTAATGTTCAATGTCGTGCATGAATGGGTGAATGAATGTATCAATTTGTTAGGTAAATGAATAAGAAAGTGAGAGCTAAAGAAATAGAAAGAAGTCAAAGAGCCCGTGTGAGAGAGCATATCAATCTAGTGCCTACAAGTACCGAAAAGAAGTGCCTAATGAGAGAGAGAGAGAGAAACCCTTTTATAGCCCCACCCTAAATACAGGTGCAGACAATAAAGCATTTAGGCTCAGGTTCGTCCTTCCCGTGCACTGGCAGGGCGAAGCCTGAAGGGGGGGCACAGGTGGGCGTCACACCTGAATGTAATAAAAGGAAAATACTCCATACTGTAAATAAAATGTCATCTCACTGACCATTATCCTTGCACTGCAATGCATGAAACATGAACTAAAAGCCAATACATCTCTAGCATTTGAAGAAATGTTGTATTCCATTACACCTAATATCAGTTTCACAACACAGAAAAGTAGGTACAATAACATTGGCATACTACCAACCCGGCATTTTTCTCATAAATCATTATGAAATAATCATACAGTGAACAGTATTTTTAACTTGTGCTGTACTATACACAAAACCCTCAAATGCCCCACATTGACAAACTGTTTTGGTAACTGCAGGTGAGTCTAAGCTGCTTATCAAGTCGTTTATGAATGATGCCTTTTTGGTGCGAGAATTCTCTAACCTTAACAACGGGAATCATACATTTTAGGGATACATTATTATCTGTTGGTTATTAGCTATGATACTGCCTTGAGCAATCTAATAGCTAGCGAGCTGTTTACGGCCACAACCCACACAAAGTTCTAAATGCCCGTGATATGTTGTGCTGTTGGACGTGACAACAGACGCCAAAGAAACCTAGATGTACAATTGATACAATCGTGAATAATTGCTGTGTCTTCTCTCTGCAGCTAAACTCTCCTGAGCAAGCTAGAGTGCTAATAGCTAGCGAGCTGTATAGCTCTTTTCTATGGGCTTTAGCTACAACTCGTTAGCCCATATTGACACTCTTGCTTGCTCAGGAGATAAGACACAGCACTTATTCACGATTGTATCAATTAACCACCACTAAAATAACACGGTTCATAAATCGCTGTTTGAATTAGTCCCCCTACAACATGCTAACGTCGTTAACCACCACACTGAATGGGCAAGTAACAGAATTATTTTTAAAAATACTTACATTGCCCTCGCCTGAAGTTCATTCAGGGACATTGCCTTCAAATATGAATTCAATCCATTTCGCTCGTGTCTTCTGAGGCTGGAACGTGATGTAGAGATCTGGCCAGCCCACCACAGCGCATCTTGAGTACTTAGCTTGCTTCATGCTGCTAGCTAGCTAGCTATTCAAAGTATGAGCTTTGCAATAATGGCTTGCGCTCTGGCAAATATGTAATGAGTGTGTGTGGGGGGGGTCCAAGGCCATGTAGGGAACCTCCCAATGTATTGTGACAGGCCAACACACGGGAATCTCATTCGCAGACTCAATCATGACGTTTCTGACCATAACAAAGATCCAGGAACCATAACAAAGATCGCCAATGGTTTTTTTCCAGCGTTTTTGGGTTGGTAGACACGCCAGATACCCAAATGAACGTGTAGAAGCACTAAAAAAGTGGAATTTTCATAATATGGCCCCTTTAAAGGAAGTCTCCTCTTGCTGCCCCTCGAGTAGCACTGTTTGCTGCTGTTCTAAACGTGACTAGGCTGCATAGTGGTGGGGGGGCCAGGTTAAACCGGATTTTGAACATTAAACAGCAGTTCTTAAATGTGATCAGGTTGTCCCAACTTAAAAGTCTGTACTTATGGAGGACTGAACAGTGATGGTGTGATTTAGGTTTTTTGTCAAGTATTTTGAGAGCCTGTTTGTAAAGAGACATGACTGGTTTAACGGTAGTGGAGTTGGCAGTAGGCCAGGTGGGTAAGCAGTAGTTAATGTGAGATAAAATCAGCGAGGACATGTACATTTTAGCAGCCTCGGTAGACATGTGATTTCTAAGATGCCCAAAGTTGGCCAAGGTGAATTTAAAATTTTTGCATATTTTTTTAACAAGTTTTTTAAAAGTAAGTTGATTATCAATCAAACAAGGCTGACTGCAGTCAGTTTTTTATTGCACGCACAACTCACAGCAACACACACGTGTTATATATATGGAGGCGACCAGGACACACTACACACACGCAGGCCTGAGGTCGCCATGAATTTTTGCTCTGCCTTTAACCCATCCTGGATCGTCCCTCCTCCAGGATCCTCCAGGAGCAGTGGGCAGCTTCTCAGCGCCCGGGGGCCAAGTGAACCGTCCGTCTCGGTCAGTGTTCTGTTCTTTTTGCATGTTTTTCTGTTGGGGTTATTAGCGGAGGAAACCCCTTGTGAACACGGGGAGAACATGCAAACTCCACACAGAAAGGCCCGGGAGATAGCCCACTTGAGCACTGTGCACTCTGGGGAGGACCTGCCCCCCAGAGCCAACAGCGCCCCATGCGGGAATCGAACCCATGACCTTCTTGCTGTGAGGCTGCAGTGCAAGCAACTGAGCCACCGTGCCACATAATCAAGATACCAAGATATTTGTATTCCTTCACAATCTTGATTCTTTGATCAGAAATAAACACATCGGGTTCAGTGTGAGACTTGCTGGTTTTAGAAAAAAACATAGCAACGGTTTTGGAATTGTTGAGCTGAAGACAACATTTGTTTAACCAGTCAGACACATCAACCATGACCTTTGTAAGCCTAGCAGCGACCTCTACAATATTTTTACCCCACCCAAAGATCACAGTGTCGTCTGCGTACATCAGAACCTCACAGTCTTGGCATACGGATGGTAAATCGTTAATATAAAGACTGAAAAGAAGCGGACCCAGGATTGAACCTTGAGGAACACCTGTAGACAGATTTTTTGTTAAATTTTTTCTCAATGATAGTCAAATATTAGTAGTTAAAGAAGCATTATTTCGATAGTTTAGATTTATTTTCAGTATTTCAAAGTGAATGAGCTGTGGGAGCACAAGAACAGTGAGCATCTAGCAGCGATTACCATAGATATGTATATACAGTATGTCCATGGCGATTATAGCCTTACTATCAAGATTCTAAGTAACATGGAGACAAAACTTTTTCTAGTACTTCATAAACCCTTGAATATGAAAACAACTCAGTGAAATCGGTTGAGAAATGTAAATGCTATAGTGCTTTTTATTCAGAAAAAACACAGCTCCACTGTTTACTTCCATTTGTTCACATGCCAGTCTTCATCTCTCCAATATGGTGGCGACGTTACCACTCAACCACGTCGCAGCAACGGGCTGATGCAGTCTATGTAAATATGTCTATGGTGGTGACGGAAACGTTTATAGTGAGATTGACAGGTCAACAGCCAATCACGCCGCTAACATTAGATAGCTGGCCCATGTTGATTGTTGATACTTGTTATATGTTATATGCTACAATGTTATATGTTATATGTTATTTTTTTTTTATCTTGTATGCCGTCTACTGCTTAGATGTTGCCTGCCAGGTCATAAGAATTTCATTGCGCTGAAGCTTTTTGGTGCATGTGACAATAAACACTTTGACTTTGACTTGACTTGACCCGCAGGGATTGGATACTTCCTTTAAGGCTTTATTCACAAACCCTGGTCAGTTTTCGCTGCTAACTTGGAATTATTTCATCATATTTAGTCTCTCCTAAATGCAGAGAAGAAGTGAGATAAGTTCAGAAAACCACAATAAATAAACAGACGATGAGGTTCCTGAGAATGACGTCATACTGTAGACAATGGATCCCTAATTACTCAGAAAGAGATGCACCCCTCTCTTCCATGATTGAAGGTAAAAATCTCAGTGCACTTCACAGACTGACTTGGACTGATGAAGGAAACAAAGCATTCATTGACTTGAAATCCTCTCTGCTATCTGCCCCCACCTTAGGGCTACCCAAACCTGACCACCCGCTTGTACAGTTTGTCGACCAGAAAAATTGCTACATAACATGACACAAAAGATCATTTAAGACCGGTTGCTTATTTTTCGACTAGCAGAGGAATATGAGCCTCACCATGACTGCCTGCAGATTCTCCAAAAAGTGCAAGCGCATGCCTAAATCTGACCTTTCAGACCAACCCATGCTTAATGTAGACAGTAGTAATGGTTTATTGATGGTTCTGCCTCTCGCTCTGTAGACACGAGTGCAGGCAAAGTGGGTTATGCAGTTCTAACTCAACATGACGTTTTATTAAGGGTTACATTATTAATAAACAATAAATGATTACATAAAAACAAAATAAACGCTGTTGCTCCTCCATTTGACTGATACGGCTACGTTAGCCACATTGCTATATGGCTAATTGTTGTAAAAAATCTAATGCAAATTATTTATTTATTTATTTAACAGGGAGTGCATATTAATGAACATTGCTGTAAATATGCCAGAGTTGGTGAACAAGGATCATTTTCATCTGTAGTCCCTGGCCAGATGTTACAATAGGCTCCCTGAGAGTAAAAACAAAAAATAACAACAAAATAATGTTAAGAATGGTGAGAATGGTAACATTAATACTAATTAAACTAAAATAACAGGACAATACTTAAGACAATAATTCATGAAGCAAGCAACAGGACTACATTAAGCAGGGTGAGTAAATATTAGTTTAAACCAATGACTGTATATGGTCTCGATCTCTCTCTGTCTCTCTCTCTCTTTCTTTCTCTCTCTCTCTCTCTCTCTCTCTCTGTATGTACATAGAGATGTATATAGAGATTTTGACACGGTGGACTAAAATACATGAAGGACTTTTTTCCCAAGTGATTTGTACATATATGTTTGCTGAAACTAAATTTGAAATATAAATTGAGTCTAATTATTGAGTGTCTTTACAGTGTCCTGGAATAGTTATGAACAATTGGTGCTATAAGAGAGCCAATTTGTTATAAATCCACCAGCAGAATGCAGCAGCAAATGACTTTAATCCAGCATGAGATGCAATGGTAATATGTCTACACAATGGGCAAAATGTTTCCTAGGCAGCTCAATTAATTTGTCTTGTCCTCAAATTTCTTCAGAGTTTCTTGAGTTTTCTTAGAGTTTGTTGTTGCTACAGAATAGCCCATGTTGGGCGGCTGGATACTCTGATACTGTGTGCTGTAAACTGTTTTTAAAATTAATCGGATACCTGAAGTTGTTTTTGTTGTTGTTTTTGTTTATTGTGTCTCCATGTATCTGCTATACATTCCCACTGTGTGTGAAGAAGAAATAAGACTCCTAATCTTAAACTATGTTATGGGTCATTCCACACCAAACGGGACAATGGCTCCCACTCGACCGTCTCAGATTTGGCTGAAAAAAAAATCAAGGTTGTTCATACACTTCTTACAGTTTTTCACAGTTGTTATCACACAAAAAGCGAAAATTCGGCACAATTTGCACAACCTTCACTTCATGTACCAATCGCTCGACCCAATTTGGCACTACTTCACACTCCCTTATCTGCATTCGACTCTGATTTTCCTTGTTTACACTCTGATGTCAATTACACATCACCTCGTTGTCAAAACACTACACACAAGGTTCAGTTGTTGCACACACTTCTCAAGTAAAATCTCAAAGCATCAACCTACTACACACAAATAGTCAAATCTCTAAACATTCAGGTCGGTTGAGCAATTTGCAATGAGGACTGCAGCATAAAAGTGCCTTGAGCCTCTGTTTTGTTTGGTAAACAATGGAGAACTTTGAAGAGATCAACAACCAGAGAAGGAGAGGGTTAAGAGTGAGAGGAGGAGGAAGAGGAGGACAAGAAGGATGGGAACAAGGGGGAGGAGGAGTAGGAGGACAAGGAGGAGGAAGATGATGAGAAGGACAAGGAGAAGAAGGAGGAGGAGGAGGAGAAAGAAGAAGGATAATGGTCATCTCTAATGAGATTTGGGCCGCTGTGGTAGACCATGTGCTCAACCATGGTTTGAGCATGAGGATGGCTGCCCAAGGTGTCTAACCAAATCTCAGCCGCTTCACAGTTGCTGCCATCATTAGAAACTTCAGGATGGAGAACAGGTATGAAATTTATTTGCCTTGTGAACTATAATACTACATATCAATAGAATACAGTGTGCTCACAGTATTTGTATTTTGCAGGACTGAAAGGGAACCACACCATGGAGGAAGAACACACTTTCACCGCCGAACAGGAGACTGAAATTGTAATTATGGTTTGTGAGAACAACGGTATCACACGGTTTACAGTACTGTACTGTTCTCTGTGTATACCGAAATAAAACTTTTGCTGCATATCTGTATGTGGTTTTATGTTTGACTATGAAAAAAGTAGGCCTACACAGAAATTTTACAGAAGGAGAAATGGCTCATTCTCCAGTGTCATTGTCATTTATATGGTGTGTTCCATTTCGATGATTGTGTTTTCAATTTTGCACTGCAGTGTGCTCTAAATGCTTGGTAGTGTGCAACAAATGCTTAGTTGTGTGTACTCAATGAATGTATGTGTGTGTCTTTTGAAAATATGGCTGTGTGTACCAAATGAAAACATGAGTTCCATTTTGTGAACAGTTAAGAGATTTGATGGCAAAGTCATCTTGCAAAGGGAGTGTCAGGTTTAGCATTTTGTGTGTGAGGTTTTCAGTTTTCTGTGTGCAGTTTTGAGAAAGCCGTTATTGTTTTGAAAAACATGTGTTAACAATTGTGAAAAACTGTAATAGGTATAGTTAAAATTTTTAGCTCTCTACTCCCAATAGTTTTGTCACAAAAAGATGTTTTAGGGGGGAGGGGGTGCCTGTACTTGAGACTCTTTTTGAGCAGCGTTTTCTGAAGAGCCATTTTCAAATTGCCAAATCTGAGATGGTCGAGTGGGGAATTTTCCATAAATTGTCCCGTTTGGCGTGGAATGACCCTTATGTTATGATATTTGTTGTAGTTGAGAACAGGAGAGGACTGGCAACAAAAAGCAGTTTGTGAATTTGCTGTGAAGTAGCCTCAATTTGATATGCCAAATTTGAAGCCAGTAAAGAACAGAGGACCACCTCGAGTACACAGTTCTGATGGATAACATGCCATATGTAACAGGCTGTGTAAAAAGATAAAACAATAGAATAGTTAAAAGCAGCACACACAATTCTCAGGGGGGGCAATTTTTTTGATAATGATTAAGGCGACCCCTTCAGTAGGTACATTAAGTTAGCTTATTAACTCATACAGCAATGCCTTTTTGTCCACTATTGGCAGCACACAACAGTAATATTTCCCCTCTTGCTACATAGCTAGAGTAGCAAGTTACAGGTGGAAAGCTATGGAAGAAAGTTGCATCCAGGAGACTTCATAAGCAAACATGATGTGGCTCCACATTAAATTATCCCAATTTTTCATTATCCACATGTCTCAAATGTTGTATGATGTAACATAGCTTAACAGGTCACATGATATGTCCAGTAACAAGAAGGGGGCAACATATAAGTCAAAACCAACAATATTTATTGACTGATCTTGAAAGTATTGGCTTACAAAAGCAAAATAAGTCATCACATAAAAAATTATTCAGGGTTAGTGCAAGAAGCGAACTGTGAAACACACTGTGAAACCTATGAAAAGTGAGAGAGGTATATAGAAATGCAGACCGCGACCGCGATTTTCTTTCGTTCCAATTCTTGGATGTAGGATTTCCCTCCCTTTGTAGAAACCTGTTGAATGAATACATTTGGTCTAGGAAGTCCTAATTGTTTTGTTGTCAATTTATCTTCATTAGTACGCCGACTAAAAAGGAGTTTCTGTCAAAGAGCGAATCGACACTGAACAGGAGCCATCTTGTTGCACTTAACAGGAGCCATCTTGACAGAATATGCCTCTGTCGAAGCTGTATGACGTTCTCATACGCTTTTACGTCCATTACTTATGACACGGTGTCGCTACACGATGGTAGTCCTCTACCCGATAGTAGTCCCGCACATCGCGCATGCTCAGACACAAACGTTTTACAGCAGAAGGCTCAACGTCAACATATGGGGCTGTCTTAACGCATAATGTGGGTATATTTAATGTAATATTTAATTATTAAAAGTGTGGAGACGGAGTAAGGGTAAAAGGCAAATAGTTTGTATAATGAAGAAGTGAGAAAATATAGCAGTAGGTAAAACAAATACAGCATTGATGTGCTAGCCAATAGAACTTGACAGGGAGAACAAAAGAGGATATCCAGTATATCTTTAACTTCTTTACTTATTTATTATACAAACATTAAGAACTTACAGCTGTATACAATGACCAAACTAAGTATACCGTCTTTCGCGAACTTCCATCAGCTTTAGCCAGCGATTGTATTCCGCTGTCTACAGTGTCGCAAAGTGGCAACTGATCGGGTAGTGCGCATGCGGACTACCATCGGGTAGAGGACTACCATCGTGTAGCGACACACGGCATGGAGGGGCGAGCCCTCCCGGAAGCCATAGAGAATGCATTGAGAGCCCTGTTTTGAGAAAAAATGGATTTAACATGGGAGTCAAGGGGAGAGGTCTGGGGCGATTTTCATTTCGCCCCAAATCGCCCAGAAGGGGCAGGGCCATCTGAAGCACGACTTTTGCCTGACAGCTTGGCTGTTACCTGATTGGACAATGACATTCAAAGGCAGATAAGACGGTCTAGTGGTAGAATCCGACAGAAAAAAAATACAACATTTACATTTACATTTAGCAGACGCTTTTATCCAAAGCGACTTACAAGGAAATTGCATTTATACATCAGGATTTATTTTTCCTTTTTTTTTTTTTTCTTTTTTTTTTTCTTTCTTCTTTTTTTCCCTTCTCTTTTTCCGTAGGCGGTGCGTTGCCCCGATCGACCTCAGGGACAGGCTGCTTGGTGGTTTCTGTGACTCCTGGCTCAGGCTCAGTTTCTGTGACTCCTGGCTCAGTGTCTTGGCCAATGTCATGCTCCCTGGTCTGTTCACCAAAATCCTTTAGTAAATCACGAAAATAATCCTGTTGGAGAAGGAAAGGGTAATGTCTCATATTACATCATGTTCTGTTTTTGCAAAGAAGGTATTTCACATTACTGCTGTTTAACAGTGAAATCAGTAATTTTGACAAAATCTGAGATGTGCACGAAATGAATATATGGCCACGGTTATCATGAAACTGAAGTCTCCTGCCTTAAGTAATTTTAAATGATTTTTAGTAAGTGATTTTTTATTGTAGATAGATCTAGGCTCTGTACAACACCATGTCTCTAAAATTCACTGTGGGTCTTGAAGTAGACTATCAATATGTGCCAGCAATAAAATCAGCTGAGTGAGACAGTGGAAGTGGCAGTGTCAAGTTTTTTCTTAAGCAACCTATGTTTTTTAAACCTTAATTTTAATTAATTATTTTGTTGTCTCTGTTTTTCTTTTTTGTTATATGTGTGTGTATGTGTGCTGAGGAGTTTTCCATTTGCTCTCGGATGCTAATGTAACTTTTGCTGTCTCTGTAACTATAACTCTTTTAAATGTCTTGTGCTAACTGACTTGGATAAATAAATAATAAGTTCAAGAAAAGAGATGCTTGTGTTTTGCATAATTGCTGTATTCTGGATACTGTATATTTTCTGCTAAATGTATGGGCTGCTAATACATCAGAACATTAACGTATTACAAATACAAGGAAATTGTACGAAATTAAATTATCTGTGCGTACTTAATACAAGTTGTTTTTTCATGCACTGTGACAAAAAAATAAATGGAAAGGAATTTTGATCCTGATATGAAGACAGGTTAAGCACTGAGGGATAACCTCTTGCACAAAGACAAAAAATATTTAGGAGCTTTTTGATCTGATTCACTACTCGGTCACCTCCTACTGGACAATATGGTCCAGTACAGAAACTCAAGTATAGAAATATGTATTTTCACAATAAAGATTTAAAATTCCTAACATTATACATCTTATTTTAAAAATGATGAAAAATATTGGTTACTTTATACTTACTTAAGTAACAGTAATGATTTTATGTCCACGGTTGGACAAATGGGTTGAATAACAAAATAAAAGCTATGCAAAAGAATTGGCACCAGCATGGAGTGAGGTCGCTATCCTACTAACGTATCCAGTGGAATAGTTAATGGTTAATTTAGAACCTTAAAGCAGAAGGGTATATATATACATATACTCTGCAAAAATCTGCTGTTTCTTCTGCAAAATCATCGAGGCCCGTACTTATTCAAGTTAGCTTTGTTCAGAGTAAGAGACTTGTTGAACACGGCTTAGCGAAATAATGCGTTCATTCAGACACTAGCCATGGTCACTTGGCAAAGCACGAGCATGCCAGGAGGCACGTATTCGTCTGCCAGGAAAGATTTCTGGATACAAGAAGGTCTTCTTTGTACATTACAGAAATGAACATACATTTATAGTGTAGAATTAACAAGACATAATGTTAGGGGAGAGAGTGGGTGTGTCTGCAGGTCAAATGGGAGGTATAGCTTGAACGTGCCTATGGCCAGGTAGGGCCATATAGATGCCAAAAGCTCTGGCTCCAAGACACACACAAGCCTGGAACCATGTCTGATGGCTCTCAACATAGACAAAAGGTCAGGGGCCAAGCTTGCAAAACTAAAAGTCGGGGTCAAACTGAGATACAGTCTGGTAAGTGGAGTTATAATCTTATGTAAGAAATCCACCTAAATCTAACAGGACTAATCTAACTCATATTTACCTAACGCTACTTAATGTAGTCCTGTTGCTTGCTTCGTGAACTGTTATCATCGCTAACATTCTCTTTCTGTTCCCATTTTTTGTTTTGCTTTTACTCTTAAGGAGCCTATTGTAACATCTGGCCAGGGACTACAGATGAAAATGATTATTTTTCACTAACTGGCATATTTACAGCATCGAGGGATAAGGAGTTTTTGTAAGGGTATTTTTAGATTTGATTTAAATATAAAAAAATGGACTACATTCCTTTTACTCTCATGTTATTATTGCTGAGGTCTTCTAGAATATAATCATGAATGCCACTTTTGCCTCATATGCACTCCCTGCTAAATAAATATATAAATTAGTACTTAGCAGAAATATTTTAGATAGCAATTAGCCAGCTAGATACTTATAGCAAGCAATTTGGCTAGTGTAGCCATATAATACGTTTAATAAATAACCGTTTTATATGTGAGTATTTTGTTCACATGTCTTCAAAGAAACCTAAAATAAGAAGCAAAAAAAGAATGTGTGTGTGTGAGGTTTGAATAACATGAGATGATTACTCTAGTCCTGCAATTTTAATCACTTTTTTGCCACTTTATACAGCTTATTCAGTCCCTCTAAGAGCACTAACAATGTTGTAAAAGCAGATACTCCAGCTGCTGCTATTTTGCCAACCACAGGCAGAAACATGCACAGTGTTTCAAAAATACCTTCCACCCCAAGTGTTGTTGAGGTCAGTGTTTTGAGGTGAGTTTTGCTGGTTGAGGTCAGTGTTTTTCTGCAATTGACTGAATACGTTTGGATTCCTTAACCTTCGCCAGTATTGGCCTGTTAACTCTCTCGGAGTCAGCTAATTAATCACAACTAAGTCTCTGACTCTGACATTGAATATATTTGATCTTTTACTGAGTCAGTTCACCTTCACCCTTCTAATATTTCATTAGAACCTGCAATCTCATGTGGCCTGCAGTTCCGATATCAGTCTGACTTTCTGTCAACTGATACTCGGAGAGTGAAACACAGATTCCCCTTATATTCTCCCCCAAGAATACCCTTTTTATACAAGAGAGTGAACCGTCCCTAGTCTAAATCCTGCATGGTTTATGCCTCCCAAAATCTATGTTTTATAGCGGCTTAATGTTTGCAATCTACGCTATTTAACCTAACTATAACATTTTTAGAGAAATGTAATAGTCTATCTTCTTTAAGTCTCAACTACAGAAATGTATTAAACACATGTCCACCATGTTTTACTTTCCACACCTCAACCTAATTCACTAACCCAAAGGTCCACCGTTTCAGATCGTGTAACACCCCTCGACAGATTAAAGCTGAACGCTGAACCTAATTTCTAGCAGGCAACCTTGCAATGTCTCCATTCCCAAACAGTATTCATTTACAATCCTTAGAACATATCCCTTAAATGTCTCTAAAACAAATCAATCACAGGCTGGAGTCAAAAGTTACAAATAGGCTCTTTCGAATAGTTTACACAGATACGTTCGGCCCCAAAGTTTATTTAAAGGAAAAGGTTGCTTTAGAAGTCATTTCAGAGGAAAGCTGACGGTTTGCTGTGGAATCATATTACCGAAATGGTAAATTAGTAACTTAGAGAATAAAAAGTTTCTTACCCAACATTCAATAAGCTTTGGAGCGAAAAGCAAGACGAGTAAGAATGTATAATATAGCTTGTAATCTCGATCTAATGTACTTTGTATGTTGCTAATGCATACAAAAATAACAACGGAAAGGCAGAATAAAGAAAAAAATCGAATCGAATCGAATCGAATTTTATATAGGTCCATTTCTGCCGTTTAGGCTCGCACCTAGAGAGAGACGTCGATCTTCCACTGAAGCAGGATCTCAAAATGAACCACAGTTTACCCTCAGCAACTAGAAACCCACATCCTCACTGACATTTCAGAACGCTTTATACTTCACTCCTCCCAGCTCAACACATCACGGTAAAGGTGACATCGTTGTTTCCACAGGTTGTCACCAAATATGACATTTCATTAGTGTTATCAATATGTTATACCATATCATATCAAAAATATAAAAAAGCTTAGATATCATGTGGCAGCACCCAGAAAGCATTTGTCAATCAACTTCGCGAATGACAATTCTTTTAAAAAAGCATTCTGTATCATGCTGTCCCCTAAGTATTTTGAAGCAGCTGAACTGAAATGTATCCATTAGGCACTACACTTCTCACTTGGCTACCACCAAGCTGACTCTCTCTCTCTCTCTCAAAATAAAAATATTGAGAACTTTATACTTACTTGTGTAATATTGAAAATGTTTTTAAAAGATTAAAGTGAGAGACATGTGTGCGGTGCAGTGTATGTGTCTGACATTATGTGATCAGTGGCATCTGTGCTGTGTGTGTATTTATAACTGCAAAGCTGTATTACTGTTGGTGAAGATGCATCGATAGACCACTCATAGAGTCCCATATAGGAACGAGTCTGGGTCATATTTCACCATTTGAGTTAATTGCAGACCTCGCAATAAAACATGCTTAGACTACATAGGCCTACATTTCTTGAAAGGCCATTTATTCATCTTGATTTTCTCATTTAGTGCACAGACTTTTTGAAGATGGTACAGCTGCAGGCTCAGAATTCTCTCCTTCATCAGTTTCATATGAAACAATATCTGATTATTTTGGTGGAAATTAATCAATAATTTCGTCGGTGAGGGGAAAAATAAAGATCTGATAAAAGTCTAGTCTTTGTGTTATTTATTCAGAAGAGAATCACAGAGTGAAAAATCTTGGCCGAGGCCAGAGCTCATACACCAACAAATGGTTCAGAGGTCTGATGAAAGAGAAACTAAAGATTGCTATATTCATGACCTCAGAGATGGGCAGTATTTAAATTACTTGTATTTGAAATACATATTTCAACTGCTTTGAGTATTTTGTAATTTGTATTTGATAGGGACGATAAGAAATGTAACGTAATTTGTAACAAAATACTTTAGAGTGGAGTAATTTTGTACCACTAGACCGTCTGACGTGCCTCTGAATGTCATTGTCGAATCAGGCAATAGTCAGGCAAAAGTGGTGCTTCAAATGACCCCACCCCTTTTTGGAGCGAAATGGAAATCGCCCTAGATCTCTCTCATTGAGTCTCATGTTAAATCCATTTTTTTTACAAAACAGGGCTGTGTTCGAAAACTTAGATAGCTGTCTTGATCCTTGTCAATTTATCTTCATTAGTACGCCGACTTAAAGGAGGTTCTTTCAAAGAGCGAATCGAGTTGTTGCACTGAACAGTAGCCATCTTGACAGAATGTGGCCGTGTCTACTACCGCGCACTTTACGAAGTACACTGCAATATAGTGCACACTAAGAACTTACATCTGTAGTGCGTTCTGTCGCTGATTAGTGTTGTCTCAAATGGAACACTGAGAGACGCAAATGTGCAAGCCTTTTACCCATACATCTGTGCTCCAGCTTCTTCCGGCCAACTGGAAATTTTAAACAAATATGGCCGACCATATAACTCCGGTGACAGGCGTGTTTTGTATGTAAATGTACATCTTATGGCATTTTCTCGCTTAGATTTTTCAAAAGTTACCGAGAAATAGACACTGTACTATCAGATAACACAGTTGTTGTAACCAGCAATAATGGTTGAAGTGATTTGCGAAGCTGCCAAAAGGGCTACTCCTCTTTCGCTACGTAGATTTGTTACGATTTATTCGTTTAGGGCGAGTAGTGTCCATCGTTTCACAGTACTTTCAGTGCCCTGAATTCTGCTGGTTCTGTCAGTGTGAACGCCCTAAGCACTGAAAGTCAGTGTTTGAAGTGTGCAAGTGCGCGGTAATAGAAACGGCCTGTGACTTGATCAAAGCCGTATGACGTCCTTATACGCAATTACGTATGACAAAAGCACGGTGGGGCGAGCCCTCCCGTAAGCCATAGAGATTGCATTGAGAGCCCTGTTTTGTGAAAACATGAGTCACACAGCTGCTGCCTGCAAATATATATATATATATACATAATCAATCAATCAAGTTGGTCTTTTAATAGCTTTGCTTAGTTACACTGATATTCTGTGACTTTATTTCCTTTTTGTGGGGTTCCCCAGAGCTTTGTGTACATTATATAGCCCAAACCTGAATGCTCTGCTATCCCAAACAGTGAGAAAACGGGAAATCCAGAAAAAGTATTTCCTATATTTTAAATACAAAATACATGTATTGTATTTTGTTAAATTTTCTGGCACCAGTATTTTGTATTTTATTTTAATACATTTATTTGAGGGGTATTTTGTATTTTGTATCAAAATACATTTTGATGTATTTTTGCCCATCTCTGCATGACCTACCCCTGCGTGCATACAGGCACGTATACATTCTAGGCTTGCAAAAACTGTCTACAAAATATTTCAATTTCATAACAGAAGCAGACAGTTGGTGGTTAGCTGCTTCTCGGAACAACAGCTTATTGTTTCAGTTAAGAGAGGAAGTGGTACATTGTCAAAACAGCAGAGAGGACATTAGTTCAGTCAGAGTTCACTTAAGACAGAAACAAACTTACAATGAAAATCTCATAACAATAAAGAAATAAATCTGTCATACAATAATCCCCCATGAGACTTTTTACAGTCATTGGTTTCAACAAATGTTTTTACCTAATGCTGCTTAATGTAGTCCTCTTGCTTGCTTCACTAACTATTATCGTCTTAACATTTTCAACATTCTTAAAAAAAATTTGTTGTTGTTTTTGATTTTTGCTTTTCATTTTAACATCTGAAAGGTAAAATTACCTTAATTTATTAACTTCAGGATATTTACAGCAATGCTATTTAATAAGCACTCCCTGTAATAAATCAATGAATTCATACTTTGCAGTAATATTTTGGATAGCAATTCTCCAGCTATCAATGTTGCTAATGTAGCAGTGTTCAGTTCATTCCCGTGGGGAGAGTGCAGTCAAGTATTGTAAAACAGCTTAGTGGGTATATAGTGTGCTCGTAAGGTTACTATTACAAGGGTAAGTATACCAATGGAACAGAAAACTAGGTCAATAGTGGCAAATATTTACATTGCAGGAAATACTAGCGCAGAGTATGGGGTAGAATAAGTGTATGACAGTGTGTGGGGGGGGGGGGGGGGGGTGGGTACGGGCAAGCCCAGGGCTTCTACAAGTAGATCGGGTGGAGAGACTAAAGCAGCGGAGTGGGTAGAGAGTACATTTAGGCGAGTAATTAACAGTTGGTAATATGGACACTGTATTACACCTGGCTCACACTGTTGGTTGCTCTGTCGATCCGTTAACGGATCCCCATTCACTTTGAATGGTGTTTTTGAAGATAGTACAGCTGCAGGCTCAGAATTCTCTCCTTCATCAGTTTCATGTGAAACAATATCTGATAATTATGGTGGAACTTAATCAATAATTTGGTCGATGAGAGGAAAAATAAAGATCTGATAAAAGTCCAGTTTTTGTGTTATTTATTCAGAAGAGAATCAGAGAGTGAAGAATTACTACAAAACAGTAGTTTTAAATTATGAAGCATATCCTGAGACCTGTGCAAGGCTTACATAAACCGTTTCTGTGATGTTCATATGAATGATTTTGTTGTAATAAAAAACGTCATGAATAAATGAGTTATTGCAATATTTCTAGTGGGGGATAACCTACAGACAGCATGTGAATGATCTGCTGCACAAACTACACATCTCTTCCAAGAATCTTGTGCAAATGTTGAAAATCCATGCGTATACCATGATGAGTTAATAGCTGTACACATTCCCCCTTTCCCACGTGATCCCTTCCATGAGCTATTTTAGCATTAGAGTGGAAGAGAGCGCGTGGCCATCATGCTTTACCATCAGGACCAATCCACACAGAGTTTGTGAATGTAGCGCCTGATTTTGCCCAAACCG